>NC_086129.1:25229397-25428720 GCF_963921235.1 Mobula hypostoma | reverse complement strand
TGGTTTATTGACCATTACAGATTGTCTCTCTGATGCTTCCTGCTCCCTCCCCTCTCCCTTCCCCTTTTGTCAACCATGATACCCCTCTCCCTCCCCCCTTCCTATTGTCCATCCACAATAGAGACCCATATCAAGATGGCGCCGTGTTGTGAGCTCCGTTCCAAATCTACAGTATACTACTAATTTCGACAATTTTCTTAGCATTTTCTGTTCAAGTAGCTGATAGTCACATCAGATACGATAGACTGTCCCTCCTGAACATCGGAAAGACGGCATTTACCCACTATGTACCGACTTTCCTACACTGGGATCCCCTGCTTGCGTGATCCACGGGAGACTCATCTCTTACACTGCCACTACCTCGGAAGAAGTACCGGAGGTGAGGGAGAAGGGCGGTGTCCTGGTGAGGCTGAGACTGCACATAAATCGGTCACCACTCCCTAGCAAACCACTGGCTAATGTTCAGTCCCCCGGACAACCAACTTTGCGAACTGAGAGCCAGAATCTCCTATCAGCGGGAAACAAAGGAATGTAACATTTTGTGCTTCATGGAGACCTGGCTGATGGAGGAGATACTGGACCATGCTATCGAGCCCTCTGGGTACTCCCTGTTCCAGGTGGACAGGTGTAAAAACCTCACTGGGAAGAGTAAAGGAGGAGGGGTATGCTTCATGGTCAACAATGCTTGGTGCGACCCCCAGAACGTGCACGCTCTCAAATCCTTTTGTTCCCCAGACCTGGTGCTGCTGTGCAGACCTTACTGGCTGCCTGGGGAGTTCACGGCTGTTATCATCACAACGGTGTACATTCTGCCGCAGGCTGATACTGACTTGGCTCTCAAGAAAGTGTATGAGACCATCAACACGCTGGAGCCTGCATACCCAGAGGCTGCCTTCATCGTCGCCGGTGACTTTAGTCGAGCATCGCTGACGAAGGTCTCTCCAAAGTTTTGTCAGCACATCCATGTGAGCACTCAGGGAGATAAGATACTTGACCACTGTTACACTCCCTTCCGCAATACTCTCCTTTGCCCAGCTTTTGGAAAATCAGACCACTCTTCAATCCTGTTTCTCCCGACGTACAGGCAGAAGCTGAAACAAGAGGAGGGCATAGTTAAAACTGTCCACTTTTGGTCCAACCCATCTGCCTCCATGCTGCAGGACTGCTTCAATGGCGTCAACTGGAACGTCTTCCATGATGAGGATGTCTGCAAGTTCACGGATGGAGTCATGTGCTTCAACCGGAAGTGCATCGATGTTGTTGTCCCCCAGAAGTCAGTCAAGGCCTTCCCGAACGGAATAGTTCCGTGCGAGCAGCACTTACCACGTGACATCGAGCTTACATTGCCGGCAATCAGCTAGAGCTCAAGAAAAGCAGCTATGATCTGCGCAAAGCTATCAAGGCTGCGAAACAGCAATACAGGGACGCGATTTGAGTGAAGATTCACAATGAATACCGCACGTGACTTGTGGCGAGGTTGCATACCATCGCAGACTTCAGAGCCAAACGTACAAGCACTGCCAACATCACGGCCTCTCTCCCAGATGAGCTCAATCGCTTTTACGCTGGGTTCGATGTCGCTAACTCTGAGCCTTTGAGGAAAGCCACCGCTACAACCTGCAACCTGATCATCTCTGAGGCTGAGGTACGCAGATGTTTCCAATGAGTGGACAGTCGCAAGGCTGCGGGGCCGGACGGCATCCCAGGGCGAGTACTCAGGATGTGCTCAGCACAATTGGCAGGTGTGTTTACAGACATTTTTAATCTCTCCCTCTCCCAGTGTAGAGTGCCCTCCTGCTTCAAATTATCCACCATTGTCCCTGGACCTAAAAAGACCAAGGCAACATGTCTGAACGACTGGCGCCTGTCACACTCACCTCAATAATAAGCAAATGCTTTGAGAGGCTGGTCAAGGATTACATCTGCAGCATACTACCACCCACACTGGATCCCCTACAATTCGCCTACCGACACAACCGATTGCCGTTGCTCTACATACCGTCCTTACACATCTGGAGAAGAAGGATGCTTATCTGAGAATGCTGTTCTTGGACTACAGTTCAGCATTCAACACCATAATTCCATGCAGGCTTGACAAGAAGCTCAGAGACCTCGGCCTTGACCCTGCCTTGTGTAGCTGGATCCTGGACTTCCTGTCAGATTACCAGCAGGTGGTAAGAGTGGGCTCCCTCACCTCCACCCCTCTGACCCTCAACACAGGTGCCCCTCAGGGCTGCGTACTGAGTCCCCTCCTTTACTCCCTGTATACCCATGACTGTGTCGCCACCCACAGCTCCAATCTGCTAATTAAATTTGCCGTTGACACTACATTGATTGGCCTTATCTCAAACGATAACGGGGTGGCCTACAGGGAAGAAGTCATCTCTCTGACACAGTGGTGTCAAGAAAACAACCTCTCCCTCAAAGTCACAAAAACAAAGGAGCTGGTTGTGGATTACAGGAGGAATGGAGATGGGTTAACCCCTTTTGACGTCAATGGATCTGGAGGTTGAGAGTGTAAACAGCTTTAAGTTCCTCAGCATCCACATCACCGAGGACCTCACGTGGTCTGTACACTCCAGGTGTGTGGTGAAAAAGGCACAACAGCACCTCGTTCACCTCAGACGGTTGAGGAAGTTTGGTATGGGCCCCAAATCCTAAGAACTTTCTACAGGGGCACAATTGAGAGCATCCTGACTGGCTGAATCACTGCCTGGTATGGGAACTGTACTTCCCTCAATCGCAGGACTCTGCAGAGAGTGGTGCGGACAGCCCAGGCCACCTGTAGTTGTGAACTTACCATGATTCAGGATGTTTACAAAGACAGGTGTGTAAGAAGGGCCTGATGGACCCGAGTCACCCCAACCCCACAATCTATTCCGGGTGCCACCATCCAGGAAATGGTACCACTGTATAAAAGCCAGGACCAACAATCTCCAGGACAGCTTCTTCCAGCGGGCCATCAGACTGATTAACTCACGCTGATTTGAGTGTATTTCTATGTTACATGGACCGTTCTATTTATTATAAATTACCATGATTGCACATTGCATATTTAGACAGAGATGTAACATAAAGATTTTTACTCCTCATGTATGTGAAGGATGTAAGAAATAAAGTCAATTCAATTCAGTTCAATTCATATCAGAGTCAGGTTTATCATCACTCACATATGTCATGAAGTTGCTTTTTTTGTGGCAGCAGTACAGTGCAATACATAAAATTACTATAGTTCTGTATATATATGTATCTGTGTGCCTAAGACTTTTGCACAGGACTGTAATTAAACTAATAATTAAAAGCCTGGTAAACTACTCACTTCTACCTACACAACGTCCATATCCCTCCATTCTCTGCACAGTCAGGTGCCTATCTAAGAGTTACTTAAAAGCCTCGATCATATTTGCTTCCACTGACTCCCCTGCCAGCACATTCCAAACACTTACCACTCGCTGTAAAAAATCATGCCCCACACATTTTCTTCGAAGTTACCCTCCTTCACCTTGAATACATGCCTTCCAGTATCCTTTCCTCAACCCTGGGGAAAAGAAACTGGCTGTCTGTCTATGCCCATCATAATCTTAAAAATTTATATCTGATTTCCCATCAGCTTCCAGCACTCCAGAGAAACCCAAATTTGCCCAACCTCTCTGCATAGCTCATAGCTTCTAATCCAGGCAGCATCCTAATAATCCTTTTCTGCCTCCTCTCCAAAACTTCACATTTTTCCTATATTTGGGGTGACCAGAATTAAATCCAATATTCCCAATGCAGCGTAACCAGAGTTTTTAAAGCCACAACATAACTTCCAGACTATTGAACTCTGTGCACAACTAACAAAGGCAAGCATGCCATATGCCTTCGTTCTCACCCTGTCAACTTGTTATGGGTCCTGCCATTAACTGTCTACTGTCTCTGTATGCTTGATTCAATGGCAAATCAAAAGAGGATGACACACACATCCTACCACCAAACTTTTCATTTAACAGTAAATCTTAATGCCTTAATGCAATAAGAATAAAAACAAATTAACCACTCAGCATCAAGCTGGTACTGGGTATGATAAAAGCATGTGTGGTCTAATCTGGTTAGACCTGTTATCCTCACTAATACTTGTGGCCTGGCGTACCACAGACATTGCCATCCTTATAGCACTGCGTCATCTTCCTCTCATTTCCTCTCTTACTGTTATTGTTGTACCAGCAGGGCAGACCCACCAAAGGTCATAGTTTAGCAATTTATTATCCAAACAGATTGGTCATCTTTATCAAAACCTAGAGTGGTATTAGAGGCCAAATCACTTGCAATTTTCCTTTCAATGTAAATTCAGAAGAAAGGATATGGCCAGATGTTGCTCAGTATTCAGTTCCATTTGAAGGTTCTAAGAGAGTCTAATTACTGCCTCTTGATGTTTTATAGGCATTATTAACAATGAGGTGGTCCACTTTGGTCAGAAATCCAACTGGACCAAATATGTAAAAGACTTTGAGTCCAGGTATTCTGCAATAATACCGGTTGGTGGCGTAGTGGCATCAGCACCGTACTTCAGAGCGAAGGCTCTCGAGTTTGAATCCAGCCGGCTCCCTTGCACGCTTTCCATTCGTGCTGGGTTGAGCGTCGAGCAAGCAACTTGGCCTCGTAAAAATAAGAAAGCCTGCTAAAAAAAACGCTGTCATGAAAGCGTCCTGATGACTCCACTTGGAGTTAAGGGCTTTCTTCTTCTTCATTCTGCAATAAATGACTCACCTCCTGAAACCTCAAAATGCTGATATTCAACATCCCAGACAGGGCTATTACAAACTGATTAACTGCATCAACTCCAAATCTTGTGGCTTCATCACATAGCATCCATTACATGTGAAGGTCAAGAAAGTATGCATTGAGAAATTATAGAACCATTGAATCTTCCAGCCATGAGCATACTGTCTCTTTAGGGGATATTTATTTAATGCCACTTCCCAGAACTTTCTCTCAGCCCTGAAAATTTTCATGTAAAATTATTCATCAAATTTCAGTACAAGAGTTACTAATGAATCAGCTTCTTCATTCTTTCATGCAATATGTTCCAAGATCAGAATTTTGTGGCCTAATTTCCTCTTTGGCATGTCACTAATGGTCCTTTTGGGAGTTATTTAAATATGTTTAATTACAGACAAGGATGGATTCTCCTTCTTCATCTAAACCTTGAAATCTCTGTTCTCTGGAGAGCGATTGCAGCTTCTTCAATCTCTTTAAGTACCAGAAGTACTGCGTCCTGGCGCCATTCTTGCAAATGTCTTCTGCGCCACCTTCAAGGCTTGACATCTTTCGAGAAGTGTTTTGCCTAGTACACAATAGTCGAGCTATGCACTTAATTTCCTATTTTTGTTCCCCATGACTTCATTTATCAATTCTCAAATACAATACTCCTTGTTAATAGACTTCTAAACCTACCCTGCTACCAAAACAGAATTTTCCCATGCATGAGGGTAAATCCAAAGTAAATCTTTCTCAATCTGGCCCCAAAGGCTCCCTTTTGGGGCCTTTGGCAATGTGAGTGAGCCTGCCTCCCATTGTTTCCAAAGTGTTGTTAACAGCTCATCAATCAATTGCAAACTTGAAGAAATCAATCCATGCTGATCTTCTCCACAGTGGGTTTACCGCACACAGACTAGGGTCAAGTAAGTTAATTGCTTTAATTTTTATTTGGGTCTTTCTTACCACACTATGGCATCTTGGATCCAAATAGTTTACTGCTAGAGAAGATGACTGGGAAACTGTTCAAACTCTGTCTCTTTCACTCCAGAATGAAGGAGACTCCAGCATTAGATGTCCAGTCACAGTATGCAGATAACGTCAGCATACAGGTGCATTCGGAAGCCAAGTTCCAAGTCATCGGAGTGTCTGAGAACTTGGGACTTATGCTAAACACCTGTAAAACAAATGTATAAGTCTGAACCCACAAAACACCACCCAGACAATAAGACTCACAACCACATCCTGGGAAACTCTTTGAATACCTCTATTGCCACCTTTCCCTAGTTTAGAAAATTCCTCACTGTCTCCAGCACACTGTTTGGTCGTCTGAAGAAAAGAAAGAGTTCAAAAATCAAGACCTCAGTTCTGAACAATACTTTCAGCCTATGTAGGAGCAGGAACTTTCTGTTCTCCTGTTAGTTTCAGTGAGTGGACTTCATAGAGAAGGCACTGATGAGATACTGTCAACAGCACCTGTTAGAAATTCTCCAAATTCACTGGATTGTAAAACAATCCAGCATCAGTCTCCTCTTCCAGAAATGAGACTCTAATTAAATTCATCTAGCTCAGATGGGCAGGAATTGTCATTCCCAGGCCTGATTCCAGACTTGTATAAAGGAGGTACTCCACTCTGAATTATGCCACAACAAGAGATGATCAGAAAGACAGGGGAATCACTACAAGGGCTATTCCCAAAGCCTTCTTGAAAATATGTAAGATCCTCACCAGTGTGTCACAGTCATTGGCCCACGACCAATCAAAATGGAGGGCCAGCATTTAAAGTGGCCCTGGGAATGTTGAGGTTCTCCAGTGGGAGCACGCAGAATCCCAGCGAGAAAGCTAGAAATGCACCAACTTCCACACTAACTCCTGCCTGCTCCAGTTAAGTGACCATGACAGAGTCTGCAGTTCCTGCATTGGCCTCATCTGTCACCACAGAACCCACAGAAGTGGAAGCAAGTTATCTACAACCCTGAGGGACTGGCCAGGAAGGATACGGTTGATTTCCTATGCTGGTAATGTTATATCCTCTCAGTGGCAGTTAGTCAATGTCGTATCACTTTTAGCAGTGCAACACACAGTCAAGAAGCCTAAACAAAAATCAGATCAGTTCCAGGAAAGTATCAATAACCTCTACATTATTTATTTCTCTGTCCCATCCTTCTCAGCTGTATAGAAATAAATAAATATAGAAGAACTTTATACGTATCAAGCGTTTGTCTCAGGGTATCATTCCAGGATCCAGGCCTTATTGGAGCAGATTATTATGTTGTCAATTGTAATTGTCTTTTCCCTGAAGCTTCTATGGTTGGAATTTTCGCAGAGCACTATACTTTCTTATGCTGCTTCTTCTATTGGAAGTGATGAGACTTGTGTCTTCTCCCACTTTACAAAGCTCGTTCGGTTCCTTATACCATCCGTGATAAAGTGGCCAGTAAACTAGATCGCATGGAGGCTGAAGGAATTTTTTCCAAAGTTGAGTGGAACCCATGGGCAATGTCAGTGGTCCTAGTAGCCAAGAAGAATGGGTCTGTTAGGATCTGTGGCGATTTTAAGGTCACCATATACTTAGTACAGTAAGTAGATCAATACCCTCTGCCCAGGATAGAAGATATCTTTGAAAACCTGTCTACAGGAAAACACTTCAGCAAAGTGCACTTAGCTGAGGCCGACCTACAAACTGAGATAGATGAAGAGTCCAAAGTGTTTCTCACCATAAACACTCACAAAGGGCTTTATCGCCACAATAGGCTTATTTTTGGAGTAGCATCTGCACCTGCACTCTGACAGAAAGCCATGGGCCAGGTGCTGTAAGGCTGCCCCGGCACTCAGTGTTACCTGGATGACATCATTGTTACTAGTGACATGGAACACCTCCAAAGTGTCAGGACAGTGTTAAAAAGATTAGAAGATTATGGGCTCAGAGCACGATGCAACAAGTGTGAATTCTTCAAACCAAGCATCAGTTACTGTGGTCACACCATTGATGCATAAGGATTACACAAGTGTGCTGAGAAAATTCAGGCAGTGGTGGATGTCCCAAGGCCAAAGGACATGTCACAGCTGCCGTCCTTTTTAAGATTTGTCAACTACTATAACCTGGTTACTATACTCTATCCTTTGAACTCATTACTACAGATTGATATGAAATAGCAATGGACAAAGCAGTGTGAGATGGTTTTCCAAAAGGTAAAGGAAATGGTGATGTCAGGCACTGTACTGACACATTATGATCCACATCATCCAGTGAAGCTTGTCTGAGATTCTCCATCCTATGGTATAGGTGTAGTCACGTCACATGTTATGAGTGATGGAAGTGAATAGCCTTTGTATCACGTTCCCTTACCGCTGCAGAGGAATATTATGCACAGATTGATAGAGAGGCCTTGAGTCTCGCTTGGGGTGTAAACATTTCAACCATTACTTGTATAGGAGAGAGTTTACCCTCATTACTGATCATCAACCACTACTGTCCATTTTCAATCCACAGAAGGACATTCCACTAACAGCAGCAGTACGAGTGAAGAGATGAGCTCTGTTTCTTGGAGGACACAATTACAAGCTTGAATTCAAGAGGGTGACGAATCATGGAAATGCTGATGAATTGTCCCATTTACACTTGGAAAAGGAAATACTGGAAAAATTTACTGAAAAAAGTCAGTCTTCATGATGTGTTCCCCCTAATACAAATTGAAAGTCTCCCTGTTACGAGAGAGATGATCCAAATGGAAACCAGAAAAGACCACAAACTGTCCGAGGTCTACACGGCCACACAAAATGGCTGGAATGTGCGACAGGAATCCCACTTCTGTCATCTTACCAGCACCAGGATGAACTTGCCCATGATGGTGGCTGCCTTACGTAGGGGTGAGAGTTGTTGTACCATCCAAGCTGAGAGCTGAAGTGTTAGAGGAGCTACATACCTGTCATCGAGGGGTGGTCAAAATGAAAGAGTTGTCTAGTGGCCTGGGATAGATCAGGCTTGCCATGCACTGTTAGGGATGCCAACACGTCCAGAAGATGCCAGGAGCAGCGCCTCTCCATCCCTGAGAACGGCCTGCATTGCCCTGGCAGAAGATTCGTGTGGATTTTTCCAGACCATTCATGGGCACAAATTTCTTGATAGTAATGGATGCAGAAGTGTTCCCAATAGCCTTGCACTCCGTTGATGTGATGAGAAGCCTCTTCTCAAGGACTGGTGTTCCAGAACACTCAGCCAGTGACAATGGACCACAGTTTGCTGCGGAACGGTTTCAGTCATTCCTGAAAATGAATGGAAAAGACATATTACATCTGCACCATACCACCAGCTACAAATGGCTTGGCAGAACAGTTCGTCCAGAGTCTAAAGAACACGGTGCAAGCAATGTCAGCATAACATGATACACAGATACTCACCAATTTTCTCCCTGCTTATCGCAATGCAGCATGCTCCGCACTCCACAACTCATCAGCTATGCTGTGCTTTGGGTCCTCCTTGTGTTCCCTCTTGGATCTCCTCAAATCCCAGTCACAGAAGGACAAACAGGTGAGGCAAATTGAAGTCTCCTCAAACAAGGAGGTTCAATGTTTCACTCCTGGACAAGCAGTCCTGGTGAGGGACTGCAGAGGTGATCAAAAATGGGAAGCCAGAAAGATTAAGGACAGAACTGGACTACTCTCCTACGCAGTGGAGATTGCATCTGATATCATCTGGGGATGATACATGATCAGCTGAGGAGAGCAGAGTCAGTTGTTGGAGAAGAAAGGTGTCCAGAGCTGTCAGAACTGCTTCGAGTCCCAGAGTCAACTCCTACAACCACAACGGAGGAGGCCCCAAACCTGAGATTGTTTCACAACCACAAGTTTCACCTACCAAGCAGAGTGACACCCCCTTGTCAGGAAAGACGTTGTCCCACAAGAGTAAGAAACGCTCCACAGCGATTAAATCTAAATTTACTATGCTGTGGATGTCTGTATATACTAGCTGTATTATATAGGATACTGTGTATATAGCTGAGATGCTTTCTACATTGAGTTGGAGTTTATAGCTTACCAGGAAGAAGTGTTATGTATTCAAAATTTCAATAATATTTGCGTTGTGTATATAGATACTGTATGTTGTTTGATTAAGCATTCTTTGTTCATTTAAATCACAGATTATATATAAAGTGTGTGCCACCATGTCATATATGCATGCCTCACTTAAGGTAAAATCGAAGTTTTCATGCATCTCACGGTCTCCCTAGTTTTTCTTTCAATTAGTTTTAAGTTTTGGAGTTACAAAACATAACACCTAACAGCCCTCCTCACCAGGATTTACCTATTGCCTGTTAGCTCTTGCTCAGCCCTTCGCTTTATCCTTCTATATTGGCTATCTCCCCTTTATCTTTCACTCCCGATGAAGGGTCTTGTTATGAAACATCGACTGTTTCCCCCCACAGATGCTGCTTGAGCCACTGAGTTCCTCCAGCATCTTGTCTATCAGTCCAGAATCCAGCATCTGCGGTCTCTTGTGTCCCCAGACTTGTTATTATTTTCCTGGCATCTTACGCAGGAGTCCAATAGGTGACTAACACTTTTACTGGAGGAAACATCAGAGCAAGTAGACTTATGAGTAAGAAATGGTTTATTAGCTGAGGAAGAGGTGGTAGCAGTTTGACATATGGGGTAATCAGGTGAATGCATGAACAATATAGTACACTTAATGTACTGAAATGATTTTACAAGCTTCAGAGGTGTATTATCAAACAGTATTTAATGTTAAGCCAAGTAAAGATCTTGTACTACAGGGGATGGATTTCAAGAAGGACCTTTGTAAATAGGGAACTGAGGCGTTTAGGGTCAGGAATCGCAGAGGACTTTCGTAGGTCCAGCACATAGTTGCAACTATGATAAAGGCACACCAGCATCTCCTTTTTCTTAGAAGTTTAAGGAGATTCAGCACGTCATCGAAGACTCTGGAAAACATTCTGAGTGGTTGCATTACAGCCTGGTCTGAAAACCCGAATGCAAAGAGCACAAGAGGCTCCATCAAAAGTACAATTTTCCCTACCACCCAGGACATCAACTACAGTCAATGTCTTCGGAAGGTGACATCCATCATCTGTCTTAATGCTGCCATCAGGAGTTTGAACACTCACGCTCAATTTTCAACAACAGCCTCTTCTCCGCTACCATCATGCTCTTGAACCGACCTAAGAAGACCCTAACACTACCTCAGAAGATGTTTATTTTTCTCTCTCTCGACTTGTACTAATGTCATCAAGTTTATTTTGTTGTGTAAGTTATGTACAATTTATATCAAGTTAAGCTCATGTTAACTTATGTCTGGCATATTTGTAATGTACTGTGCTGCTGCTGTGAAAAGCTGATTTTCATGGCACTTGTATCCTATGTGTTTATGCCTATGTCAATAAACTTAAACTTGAATTTCAAAACTTAAGCCTTGTACAGCAGAAGACATGATCACCAACATAGCAAAGGAAGTGGGAGCAGGGCAGGAGATTTAAACTGATGGAATTTGAATTGGGGGTCTGCAGTAAATCACTCTGATGGCGAGGAGTGAGGTCATGGGCAAAGATGAGAGATTTAAAGCATTGAAACATGGGTGGGAGGGGAGTCAGGTATTTCAGTGAACCTGGGGCAGTGGAAAAATTGGCTGATGCAAGTTCAGGCTCAGTGACAGGTCCACAAGTTTATGGATGGTGAAGGTGAAAATGTTACAGTCTGGAAAGAGCAAAACCATGGCTAGAATTCAAGTCAGAGATGCAGAGTGAAATTAGGGCGCCACAGTAGTGTGGCGGTTAGCGTGATGCTATTACAGCTTGGGGGCATCAGAGTTCAGAGTTCTCTGTAAGAGAGTCTGTGCATTCTTCCAGTGAGTGCATGGGTTTCCTACCACAGTCCAAAGACGTACCGGTTAGTAGCTAATTAGTCATTGTAAATTGTCCTGTGATTAGGCTAGGGTTAAATCAGAGGTGGCTGGGAGGTGCAGCTCGTTGGACTGGAAGGGTCTATTCCACACTGTATCTCTAAATAAATTTTTAAAATGTCCCACAATACATTCTGAAACATGCCTCAGTATTATACGCGCATTGTGTGTCTGACCTCCTGGTCAGGCGTCTCTAAAGTCACAGCAGGAATGCAGTAGGAATGAGAGATGGCCTTGTTTATCCTCAGATCCTGGGGTGTTGGATTAAAAGGAAGTTGTTTTGAGCAGTGTGGGAGGAAATATACACATCTAACTTTTGCAGAAGCATAGCTAAGAGGAATCTTGTGCTATATCTAGTCTGATTTGGACTCTACCCGTGAGTAGTAACAGAGGAGGAATGTTCACCTTGCTCTAATGTATCTGATCATCCTTTCTCAGCTCTTGCAGAAGAAACTTTGTACTCCAGCTGCACTGTGTAACTAGCAGAGATTCTGGTGGATGACAGCTGCAACTTCCAGCACCACCAGCAAATGAAAAGAAAATTCGACAACAAACTTTGTTAAAGGAAATCAAGTAGATTGCAACCAAGAAAACAGAAAACACTGGAAATAAGTCAAACATGGGGTGCAGATAATGGAGCAGCTGCCTCATAGTCCAGTGACCCAGAATCAATCCTGATCTGTATGTGCAGTTTGCGCGTTCTCCCTGCGACCACGGGGACTCCCTCTAGGTTTTCCCCTTCTCCTCCCACGCCCCAAAAAAACGCAGATTGGTCAAATCTGGTGAAATGGTTTGATGGGAATGCGCAGACAATAATGGGTTAGGATACGTCAAAACAATCACTGGTTGTTGCAAAGTCAATGGGCCAGCTTCCATGTGGTATCTCTCAGACTGAACATCTACAGAGGGAGAATCAGAATTAATGTTTCAGGTCAACGACCTTAATTTCAGAACTGGACTAAGGTCACCCAAGCTGAAATATTCACTCTGTTACTCTCACCACAGATCCTCCCTGACCTGATGATTGTTTTTAGCAGTTTCTTCTTTTATTAGAAGTTTTCAGTCTTGACAATATTTTGCATTTGATACACATTTTAGCAATTCTCAGTCGAATGGCCTGTTCATTGCAATGTTACCAGTTTGCTATTGATTTATTAGCGGGGAATAAGCCTATAAAAGTCTCACTTGCATGTCAGGACATTAACACTTACTGTAAAAACAGCAATGCTCCCTTAAATATACAAGATTGCATTTGAAGGAGCTGCTTGACATGAACACCCTCTTCTCCTTAGGCAGTCTCTGAGGAGCGAGACTGACATGTTTCCACGCTGCTGTTAAGGGTTCTAAGGTAACTAAGGACCAATGTGGGAACCATTTTCTTCCTCTCAAAATACACTACCTCGCAATAAGGCACATTTAATGCATCTGCTACCTTTCTCCCCAGTCCTCTGACTAGTCGAAGATACCTTGTTTTTTAAACTTCACCTGGTTTGATTAGATCACCGTATAGTTAGAGCTATAGCCGTTTCTTATGCTTACCAAAAGAATCTGTCACTTTATTTTTTAGCTGCAGCTTCTTCTGTGATTTGTTTCTTTCCCTGTTGTAAGTTTTCCACAGATAGGTGAGGAATTGGCCAATGCGTGCAAACTGTTGCCTCACTCAGAAGGAATGTCTGGAACCCTGGTTAAAGGTGGCAGCCATCATTAAAGACCCCCATCACCCAGGATATGCCCTCTTCTCATTGGCTACCATCACAGAGGAAGTACAGGAGCCTGAAAACACACACTGAATGCTTTAGCGAGATCTTCTTCCCTTCCGCCATCAGATTTCTGATTGAACATTGAACCTATAAACATTATCTCAGTACTTTCTTTCCTTTTTTTTTTGTTGTTCTTTGTTTGGGGGGGAGGAGAGAGAGAGAGATCTTATTATAATTTATAGTTCTTTATTATTATGTATTGCACTGTATTGCTGCTGCAAACCAATAAATTTCACGACATATGCCACTGATATTAAATCTGATTATGATTCTGATGATGCACTTGAACATTAATGAGGGGCATTGCTCTTGCACAGGAAAATGCCAATGAAAATGGGGGTGGCAGAAGGGGGAAACTAGCACCCAACAGACTAAATGTAGTAAAAAGGAAACTAGAATATGTTGTAATTCCAGTGGAAGTACGGAGCAGGGTGAAAATTAAAGTGCAAAGGCCTTCATTAGATGGTTTGGGAGATCAAAAGTTCATCATTTAGTGCATGAGAGGTCTGTTCAAGTGGCTTATAACAGCGGGATTGAAGCTGTTCTTGAGTCTAGTGGTTTTACAATTTCATCTGATTAGATCACGCAAGCTTCTACACAAGAGCTTCTATAGTTCTTTCCACTCACTATAGGGATTGGTTACTCTTGTTGCAGCTTCTGTCATACTTTGCCCCTTCCCTACTGAAATGGACTCTCCTGTTTCTTATTCCATTCTCTCCCCCTCCAATCTACTTCCAACAGACCCAAAATATCTGACTCTTTCCCCTCCTCTCTGAGCTCAATATTCAAAAGGCAAACTTTCGTCTGCTGAACACCCAATGGTCACTTTTATCAGGTACACCTGTACACCTCTTTAATACAAATATCTCATCAGCCAATCATGTGACAGTAACTCATAAAAGCATGCAGACATCATCAAGAGGTTCAGCTGTTGTACTGAGCAAACATCAAAATAGGGAAGAAATATGATTTAAGTGACTTTGACTGTTGATGCCAGATGGGATGGTTTGATTATCTCAGAAACTGCTGACCTCCTGGAATTTTCACACACAACAGTCTCTAGAGTTCACAAAGAATGGCGCAAAAAACAAAAAAACATCCAATGAGCATAAGTTCTGTCAGCAAAAACGCCTTGTTAATGAGTGAGGTCAGAGGAGCTGGTTGTGGACTACAGGAGGAATGGAGACAGGCTAACCCCTATTGACATCAATGGATCTGGGGTTGAGAGGGTGAACAGCTTTAATTTCCCCGACATACACATCACCGAGGATCTCACGTGGTCTGCACATACCGGCTGTTTGGTGGAAAAAGCACAACAGCATCTCTTTCACCTCAGACTGTTGAATAAGTTTGGTATGGGTCCCCAAATCCTAAGGACTTTCTACAGGGGCACAATTGAAAGCATCTTGACTGGCTGCATCACTGCCTGGTATGAGAACTGTACTTCCCTCAATTGCAGGACTCTGCATCTGTGGATGTGAACTTCCCACTATTCAGGACATTGACAGAGATAGGTGTGTAAAAAGGGCCCAAAGGATCATTGGGGATCTGAGTCACCCCAACCACAAACTGTTCCAGCTGCTATCATCTGGGAAATGATACCCCAGCATAAAGGCCAGGACCAACAGGCTCTGGGACAGCTTCTTCCACCAGGCCATCAGACTGATCAATTTTTTTTAGATTAGATTACGAAGACACGCAGTCCTCTTTTATTGTCATTTAGTAATGCATGCATTAAGAAATGATACAATATTCCTCCAGTGTGATATCACAGAAACACAGGACAGACCAAGACTGAAAAACTGACAAAAACCACATAATTATAACATATAGTTACAACAGTGCAAGCAATACCGTAATTTGATAAAGAACAGACCATGGGCACGGTAAAAAGAGTCTCAAAGTCTCTCGAAAGTCCCACATCTCACGCAGACGGGAGAAGGAAGAAAACTCTCCCTGCCATGCCCGACCACAGTCCAACTCTGAGTCGTCGGAAAACTTCAAGCCTCCGACACCGAGCACCGAGCACCATCTCTGCCGAACGCTTCGACCCCAACCCTGGCAGCCAGCAGCAGGCAAAGCCGAGGATTTTGAGGCCTTCCCTCCGGAGATTCTCAATCGCACGGTAGCAGCGGCAGCCAACCGGGCATTTCAGAAGATTTCTCCAGATGTTCCTCTGTGCTACTCATGGCTGTCTCCATCAAATCAGAATTGTGCATGGTACACTATTTAACAAATACGATATCATTTCACCGGAGAGGCCGTGTCGCGCCGCCATCTTCTCCTCCGGCACTGATACAATTGTCCTGTTGTACATACTATTTGTTACAAATTATAAATTGCACATTGCACATTTAGATGTATGTGAAGGATGTGAGAAATAAAGTCAGTTCAATTCAATTTGCCAGACTGGTTCAAGCTGACAGGAATATGACAGTACACCAGATGTTACAACAATGGTGTGTAGAAGAGCATCTCTGAACACACAACACATCAAACCTTGAAGTGGATGGACTACAGCAGCAAAAGACCATGAACATACAATCAGTGGCCACTTTATCACGTACAGGAGGTACCTGATGAAGTTACCACTGAGTGTACTTATGCATAGTCTGTCTGGATGGCACACAAACAAAAGCTTTTCACTCGATCTCAGTTCATGCAACAATAACAAACCAATCCTAATGCAAACATGAAATATAATTGACCAAGTTGCATAAAAGGATACAGTGAAAAGCTTTTGTTTGAAAAGGGTATAGTTCAAGATTCAAGATTCATTTATTCATCAAAGAATGTATAAATTTTACAGCCTTGCTTGCTCACAGGTAGCCACAAATAAGACACCCGGAATAACCTAATTAAAGCAAAAAAAGAATCAAAATAAAAGATGCACAAGAGAAAGAAAAATAAATAAAAATTAAGCAAACAACAACAGCATTCCAAACCAAAATTGAGTTCATTGGAATGAAGAGGGAAGTGTCAGATGCAATGTACCTTAGTGTCAGGTAATACATTTTGAGAGGATGGAAAATGGATGAAATGCACATTCAAACAGAGAGTGTTATGTGGATGTAGATATACTGCATCTGATTCTCTGAAAGTGTGAGTTCAAGTGGACAAATCCAGGAAGTGGTCAAAAGCATTTGAGCTTTTACAAACAGGAGCACAGAATATAAGAGTAGAAACAATATTCAATTGTAGGCCCTCCATTGGTTGAGGTTAACCATGGATGTTGTTTCATAGCTGTCCATGTCGACATGCGAGCCAGTACACACACCAGGGCATGATGATATGGAGAGCAAGCTGTTGCCCATGCAACAGGTTCCCCATCTCCACGCAGCTGAGCAATTCATAGGAATGTAGTGACTGATATGCTTTGGCACCAATGGCATCACAGGAGTCGCCACTCAGTGCTGAGCTCAACGTAGGACTGTCTTAGGTACTCCAGCTCCAGATTCTTCCTGAGGGCTTACTCCTGAAGCCTTATCCATGAGTGTATAGTTGTAAGCCAGTGGAGGTTTGAGATCAGAATTTTCCTTCTCCTAGAGGAGTTGCCAACTACAGCTGATGAGCCCCATCTGCCCAAAGTAATTGGTTTTAAGTCACCAGTAACCTGCCTTGGCCTCTTCTCCTCTCAGTAGAAATAGTTCTGCCGGACTTAGTAGCTAAGCCACACATGAAGGCCAGGAGCTCGACTTGGGTGTCGCTTTATATGTTGTCATTGGGTTGTCAGAAGGTTTGCACTTTCAGAAGGAATCACAGAAGGACCTTTGGGCCAACAACTCATCTGGAATGTAGTTCCTTTGACAGAACAGTCGGAGAGCTTCACTACACTGGATTATTGCATTATGTTCTGGACTTTGCTGTCATCCTACAAGCTGTTACACAGAGGTGAGAGTACCACAGTCTACAGCAAGTACTAAAACCACTTTTGCATTTTAAGTGCTTTTATGCTTAATGTTTCTGCACTTTGAATTAGAGAACTGAAGCCGTGCTGCTCCTGAGGTTACAAAATTGGCTCTAATAATAATGAAGCTGGGAATTAGCATGGGATATCTGAGCTACCAAACCATTAGACATAAGTGCAATTATTAGTTCCAATTTACATAGTTTACCCTTTTAGGTATAATTATTAATGAGATAATGGATCATTCCAATCATCAACTACAGATACTTAATCATGAAGCATCCTTTAATGGAATCTATCTAAATGACAACTCTTCCTGTCTATTCCGTTTGGAAATAAATGGAAATTAATAAGAGCCTCTCAGATTAAATCAATTCAGATTCAGAGTAGATTCAGATTCAGATTAGTTTACTGTCATATGTGCCAGGGTGTGGTGAAATTCCTTGCTTATGTGAAGCTTATAGTGTATGACTGTTGGCAGTGTGTTTTGCACCCTAGCCCTGGAGTAACACTGTTTCACTTGGCTGTATGCGTGGGTATTCCTGTATGACTGAATCACAATTAAACTTGAACTTGAAATTGAATATGGTATTAATAAACAAAACAATAAATACTGTATAGTGACGAGCATAAAAATAATGGAATGATGCTCAAGTCTTTAAAAAGGTTTGGCATGGCTAACTAACTTTTGCAAATATATTGTTGGCAGTGTCCTGACTGGTTGCACCATGGTCTGGTGCTGGAATTCAAATGAAGGAATGTAAAAGGCTGTAAAGAGTGGTGGACTCAGCCCGATAGGTTACAGGCATATCCCTCCTCACTATCAATAGAATCAATGTAAGGTGCTGCCTCGCATCTACCATTGGACAAGAGGTAAAATCACCACAATCACTTAACCTACCTATGTAGAAACTGGAATATGTCCAGGAAACCCAAATGGTCACAGGGAGGGCATACAATCTCCACACAGACAGCACCAGAGATCAGGATCAAACCCAGGAGACTGGATCTGTGAAGCAGCAGTGCTAACCACTATGTCATTACGCCTAGTCCGTGGTGGCGTGGTCAAAAAATAATACAAATAATTAATATCTGTCATCGAAGATCCCCACCATCTTGGCCATACCATTTTCTTGTAGCGACCATCAGGCAGCATACAGAAGCCTGAAATTCCACATCACCTCCAGGTTCAAGAACAGCTACTTCCCTTCAACCATTCATTTCTCAAACCCTAATCACTACCTCAGTATCACAAGACCATGATCACTTTGCACTACAATGGACTCCTTTTCTCATAATTGTGTTCTTTCTTTTAAAAACTGCTTATATTTTTAATTTGTGTTTTCTATGAATGTTACACATCTGATGGCTATGTGCCTATGGTGTAGGTTTTTCCTTGCACTTATGCATACAGGTGCTTGTGCATATGACAATAAACCTGACTTTGACTTTGAAAGCGATAGAACACTGGCCCAACCAGCAAGTGATGCAAGCAGCTTTACATACTCGGACAGTGCAGGCTGGATCCCAGATGATGGGCAGAAACGTGATTAGAATCAGATGTCTCCAAATGCAAATAGCCACCTCCGCAGTCAGGATGTCTCTGACAACCTCTGGGGCCATACAATCAGGCATACTGACTGTCAGAGCATTCGCAGAGTGTCAATTGCATTGATAAACACTCAGGAGCTTTGAAGGTTACAACAATATTTCACAAATTAAAATTATTAGATATTTTGGAATGTTGTTTGTCCATCGTCGCCGTCGATGATGACCTCGACGCCATTATGATGATGATAGTGTTGAGACTAGCGCGTGATTTGGATTTAAGTGAGGGAGAGTTGCGCAGCGTCAGCCTCACTCTCTCTTCCCAATTCCCATCTGGATCCAGTGGCAAGACAGAGTCTAGATGGTTGGAGATGGGACTAGGCGCAGTGGATGACCAGGATGTCTTCTGTGTCTTGTCCTGCTCTACACGTTCCATGACGCTTGCAGAGACCGCCTTCTTGACCGTTGGACCTTCCATTGGTCTCGTCCGCTCAATTGGCCGGAGTCTGTCTTCACATGCTGGGATAGACAACTCCCTATCTCACCGAGGGTTTGAGACCCGTCGGCTACCCTCACCTGGTTTAGCCGGCTTGTCAAAGCTGTTCCCCGGAGTGTGGCCGCTGTCGTACGCAAACAGCTACGGGGAGCCACAGGTGAGAGCTGAGTGCCAGGTGGGGACCAAAGGTGGACTAACCGCCTTGAAAAGGACGCGACATGTTCCCTCACCAGAGGTGCTACCCCTCCCTGACACCCCATACATCCCATTTTGGAATGAGTGCTATATTGAAAACATGCATACTCACTTGAAGCCAGTTAAATGCATTTAAGTTAACTGACTTGAATCAGATAGAAATGTTAACACAAGAAACTGCAGATGTTGGAATCTGGTCTAACTAACTACTGGAGGAACTCAATGAGTCGAGCAGCTTCTGTGGAGGAGGGGGATTTGGGTGGGGGTGGGGGAAGGAGCAGCCAATGTTTCAGGACAAAACCCTTCGCGGGAAAAAACATAAGCAATCCCTCACCGTACCCCCTCCCCCACACACAGATGCGGTTCAACCCACCGAGTTCCTCCAGCAGACTGCTTGATGCTCCAGATAGAAATGTCTACGTACTGCGCTCCAGGCAGCTGTCCTCTCATTGATTTCATCTGCAATGCTGCTGGAAAACTTGGGCAAGTCCACACTGACACGCTGGATTCCTATGCGCAGCTCAGATATCTCCCTCACCTGCCGTGGCAGTCTGAACGGGCAATCGCAAGCTTCCAATCAGTTCAGTATGTGAAAAGTAGAAAAATCTACTCTGTTTCCCCAATAACAATTTATTTTGTGTATTTGGCATCTTCAAGATGCCTCGAGGATCTTGACAGGAAATAGTTTATTTTTGAAGTATATCATTTTGAAAATCAGAATCAGAATCAGAATCAGGTTTATTATCACCGGCATGTGACGCAAAATTTGTTAACTTAGCAGCAGCAGTTCAATGCAATACATAATCCAGCAGAGAGAAAAAATAATAATAAATCAATCAGTCAATTACAGTATACGTATATCGAATAGATTTTTAAAAACATGCAAAAAACAGAAATACTGTGTATTAAAAAGAGTGACCTAGTGTTCAAGGGTTCAATGTCCATTTAGGAATCGGATGGCAGAGGGGAAGACACTGTTCCTGAATCGCTGAGTGTGTGCCTTCAGGCTTCTGTACCTCCTACCTGATGGTAACAGTGAGAAAAGGGCATGACCTGGGTGCTGGGGGTCCTTAATAATGGACGCTGCCTTTCTGAGACACCGCTCCCTGAAGATTTCCTGGGTACTTGGTAGGCTAGTACCCAAGATGGAGCTGACTAAAGTTACAATCCCCTTCAGTAGCCAGCAACACACCCCCCCCCCATACCAGACAGTGATGCAGCCTGTCAGAATGCTCTCCACGGTACATCTATAAAAGTTTTTGAGTGTATTTGTTGACATACCAAATCTCTTCAAACTCCTAATGAAGTATGGCCGCTGTCTTGCCTTCTTTATAACTACATCGATATGTTGGGACCAGGTTAGATCCTCAGAGATCTTGATACCCAGGATCACTTGATTATAGTGATCAATATAATGATGGCCTTTCTAATAAAAACATATTAATCCGTCTATATATGATGTACTGCATATCAACCTGATTTGCACAACCACCCCCCCCAAGGCATAAAAAGGAGTGTGAGCAATTCAGAATGGAGTGGGGATGGGAAAAATTCCTAAATTGCCCTAGAGGAGAATAGTATTCAGGCTTATATAATTGACAGTCATACAGACTGTTGAAAGGCACCATAACCTATAAGCCTAGAGGGATCCATCAGAAATATATACCATACTCTCCACCAATGTTATTGCTGAGTTGGTTTCTAGGAGTTTCATAACTCACTGTGATTTTATACTTAGTCTGACAACTGCAGTGAGATTACTAACTTGCCATCTGAAAACTGCAAAGTCAGTGCTTCAACATATTCACGTATCACAGTAGTGCATCAAGGGACATGTACCGAGAACATTTTGTAGTGGATATCCTTCCACTAATGACTCATAGATATAATATACTTCTGAAAACAAGAAATACGGTGGCTAGCCTATAAATGACCATGCCTGTATGCTTTTATGCACCCAGTGGCCAATTTATAAGGTACAGGAGTGAAACCCGATGTGGTTTTCTGCTGCTGTAGCCCATCCACTTCAAGGTTCGACATGTTGTGCATTCAGAGATGCTCTTCTGCACACCACTGTTGTAACACGTGGTTATTTGAGTTATTGTCACCTTCCTGTGAGCTTGGACCAGTTTGGCCATTCTAGTCTGACCTTTCGCATTACCAAGACGCTTTCGTCCACAGAACTGCAACTCACTGGATGTTTTTTTTTTGTTTTTTACACCATTCTCTGTAAACTCCAGAGACTGTCGTGTGTGAAAACCCCAGGAGATCAGCAGTTTCTGAGATACTCAAGCCACCCCATCTGGCACCAACAATCATTCCACGGTCAAAGTCACTTAAGTCACATTTCTTCCTTATTCTGATGTTGGTCTGAGCAACAACTTAACCTCTTGACCATATCTGCATGCTTCTATGCATGGAGTTGTTGCCATGTAATTGACCGATTAGATATTTGCATTAGCGAGCAGGTATACAGGTGTATCTAATAAAGTGGCCACTGAGTGTATTTATAAACATGAGGAAATCTGCAGATGCTGGAAATTCAAGCAACACACACACAAAATGCTGGTGAACGCCACTGAGTGTACTTGCCCCAGTTGTCTGTTCAAACTCTTGACAGTGCGAGCTCTGTTCAGAAACTTTTGGTACCAGCCAAGAATATGGTTTGATGTGTACAGAGACTGGTGTAGGATGTCCTGTTCCTCAAGCCTGTTTTTCTATTCAGTTATACCATTACTAGCCTGAATGTCACTTATTCATGCTGTGTGATTAGGCTGCAGACCACCAGTTATTTGGCTATTTCAATTGGTACATTTAATGTCAGAAGAACGGATACAATATACATCCTGAAATTCTTTTTTCTTCGCAAACATCCACAAAAACAGGGGAGTGCCCCAGAGAATGAATGACAGTTAAATGTTAGAACCCCAAAGGCCCCCCAGCTCCCCCCTCCCATGCTTTATTTCTATCTTTGATATCTCTTTTTTTTCCTTTCAATGTTCTTTTGAAGACCCTGACCTGGAGTTACACGCTGACTTCGGTTCTTTGTGGAAACGGGACCCGCTCCCAGGGCCTCATGACCGGCCACTTTTTGATATGCCAAGGATGCGGCCTGGTAGACTAGCGTGTCTTCAGGGTGCCGGATTTTTGTGGCTCTGGAGATGGGCTGATTCAAGGCCGGTGCCACCACCTGATGCGTCATTGGAGGACACGGAAGATTGAAATCAGCGAGCTGGCTGCTGGCTGTGAACCCAGGGACCCGAGTTCTTTGGGCACAGAGCTCAGAAAAAGTGACACAATTCCATAAATCAGCGAGTTGTTCTGTTATGTCCTCCATCTCGCTGTGAAATGGGGATACCTCTTTTTTCCCTTATTAGGGAGCGAGAGAGAGCCTGTGGTATGTCGAATTACCGGGTGAACAAGTAGCCTTTGTGGTACTGCAAACCTCTTTATTGATGCTTTGCTGCATGCTTGAGTGCTCGGTGGGGGGCGCCGATACTTTTTTGCAGCGGGGGGGAGGGCAGGTTTGTTGCCTTGCTCCTGCTTGTGTGTGGGAGGGGGCAAGCTGGGGGTGCTTTAGGGTTTTAACATTTAACTGTCATTCATTCTTCAGGGCACTCCTGTCTTCATGGATGTTTGTGAAGAAAAAGAGTTTCAGGATGTATATTGTATACATTTCTCAAACACTAAATGTACCTATTGAAACCTATTGAAAAACATGCTTGAAGCAGCATTACAGGCAGATAGGTAAAGACACAACACTGAACATAAATTATAACAGACGGTGAAGAAAGTAATTATTATGACTAATATACTGTTTCTATAGTCTTTTTCCAACCAGTAGCTGCAGGATCTGTGAGGTTCACTCCAGACTATTCCCTGTTTCCTGTCTATTCCCTGGGATAAGGCAAGTATCCTTTTCTGTTTCCAAATAGCATCATCTGTGTGTCATCCCACCATCAGAGAGAGGAAAATGTGTCAGTGAGTGACACAGAATATGTTCAGCTGAAAGTTTCTATTATGGCTGACTTACCGGCAGGGTGTGCAAACTGCAGAGCATGGTTCTGCGGCACAAGGTAGTGAGGATATTGAGAGAAATGTGGGACACTGTGGTTCTGACTGATAGCGATTGATAGGGAACTGAAAGGAAGAGGTGCATTGAGCAGAATAGAGGCTAAAGGAATGCAGAAAGGATGGACTCACCAGTCTTAACTAACTGGTAGAGTCACTGAAGATTTTGTGATAGCCTCTTTGCATTTACTAAATAGCTCTGGGTAATCTATATGGGGCTTTCTTTGGTAAGGGTCGACCATGTGTGTTGTGTCCTAGCTGTCTACATACGCAAGCCTGGACAGTACAATTTGGGGAGCAATCTATTGTCCATGTAGTAAGCACCCACTCTCCACGTATCTGATGGAGCCAAAGGAAAGACAGCGACCAATACAGTTTGGCACCAGCAGCATCACAGAAGTTGCCAGTCAGTGTTGAACTCAACGTAGGACTGCCTTAGAGACTCCAGCTCTGGAATTTTCCCTCAGGTTTACTCGCAAAGCCTTCCCCATGAGTGGGTATAGAAACATAGAAAATAGGTGCAGGAGTAGGCCATTCGGCCCTTCGAGCCTGCACTGCCATTTATTATGATCATGGCTGATCATCCAACTCAGAACCCTGTACCAGCCTTCCCTCCATACCCCCTGATCCCCGTAGCCACAAGGGCCATATCTAACTCCCTCTTAAATATAGCCAAGTTTTTCGTAATCTCGGTCCTAAAAGGCTTCCCCTTTATCCTCAAACTGTGACCCCTTGTTCTGGACTTCCCCAACATCGGAAACAATCTTCCTGCATCTAGCCTGTCCAATCCCTTTAGAATTTTATACGTTTCAATCAGATCCCCCCTCAATCTTCTAAATTCCAATGAGTACAAGCCCAGTTCATCCAGTCTTTCTTCATATGAAAGTCCTGCCATCCCAGGAATCAATCTGGTAAACCTTCTTTGTACTCCCTCTATGGCAAGGATGTCTTTCCTCAGATTAGGGGACCAAAACTGCACACAATACTCCAGGTGTGGTCTCACCAAGGCCTTGTACAACTGCAGTAGTACCTCCATGCTCCTGTACTCGAATCCTCTCGCTATAAATGCCAGCATACCATTCGCCTTTTTCACCGCCTGCTGTACCTGCATGCCCACTTTCAATGACTGGTGTATAATGACACCCAGGTCTCGTTTCACCTCCCCTTTTCCTAATCGGCCACCATTCAGATAATAATCTCTTTCCTATTTTTGCCACCAAAGTGGATAACTTCACATTTATCCACATTAAATTGCATCTGCCATGAATTTGCCCACTCACCCAACCTATCCAAGTCACCCTGCATCCTCCTCACAGCTAACACTGCCACCCAGCTTCGTGTCATCCGCAAACTTGGAGATGCTGCATTTAATTCCCTCATCCAAGTCATTAATATATATCGTAAACAACTGGGGTCCCAGCACTGAGCCTTGCGGTACCCCACTAGTCACCGCCTGCCATCCTGAAAAGGTCCCGTTTATTCCCACTCTTTGCTTCCTGTCTGCTAACCAATTCTCCATCCACATCAATACCTTACCCCCAATAGTGTGTGCTTTAAGTTTCTACACTAATCTCCTGTGTGGGACCTTGTCAAAAGCCTTTTGAAAATCCAAATATACCACATCCACTGGTTCTCCTCTATCCACTCTACTAGTTACATCCTCAAAAAATTCTATGAGATTCGTCAGACATGATTTTCCTTTCACAAATCCATGCTGACTTTGTCCGATCATTTCACCGCTTTCCAAATGTGCTGTTATCACATCTTTGATAACTGACTCCAGCAGTTTCCCCACCACCGACATTAGGCTAACCGGTCTATAATTCCCCGGTTTCTCTCTCCCTCCTTTTTTAAAAAGTGGGGTTACATTAGCCACCCTCCAATCCTTAGGAACTAGTCCAGAATCTAACGAGTTTTGAAAAATTATCACTAATGCATCCACTATTTCTTGGGCTACTTCCTTAAGCACTCTAGGATGCAGACCATCTGGCCCTGGGGATTTATCTGCCTTCAATCCCTTCAATTTACCTAACACCACTTCCCTACTAACATGTATTTCGCTCAGTTCCTTCATCTCACTGGACCCTCTGTCCCCTACTATTTCTGGAAGATTATTTATGTCCTCCTTAGTGAAGACAGAACCAAAGTAATTATTCAATTGGTCTGCCATGTCCTTGCTCCCCATAATCAATTCACCTGTTTCTGTCTGTAGGGGACCTACATTTGTCTTTACCAGTCTTTTCCTTTTTACATATCTATAAAAGCTTTTACAGTCAGTTTTTATGTTCCCTGCCAGTTTTCTCTCATAATCTTTTTTCCCCTTCCTAATTAAGCCCTTTGTCCTCCTCTGCTGAACTCTGAATTTCTCCCAGTCCTCAGGTGAGCCACTTTCTCTGGCTAATTTGTATGCTTCTTCTTTGGAATTGATACTATCCCTAATTTCCCTTGTCAGCCACGGGTGCACTACCTTCCTTGATTTATTCTTTTGCCAAAATGGGATGAACAATTGTTGTAGTTCATCCATGCAACCTTTAAATGCTTGCCATTGCATATCCACCGTCAATCCTTTAAGTGTCATTTGCCAGTCTATCTTAGCTAATTCACGTCTCATACCTTCAAAGTTACCCCTCTTTAAGTTCAGAACCTTTGTTTCTGAATTAACTATGTCACTCTCCATCTTAATGAAGAATTCCACCATATTATGGTCACTCTTACCCAAGGGGCCTCTCACGACAAGATTGCTAATTAACCCTTCCTCATTGCTCAAAACCCAGCCCAGAATAGCCTGCTCTCTGGTTGGTTCCTCGACATGTTGGTTCAAAAAACCATCCCGCATACATTCCAAGAAATCCTCTTCCTCAGCACCTCTACCAATTTGGTTCACCCAATCTACATGTAGATTGAAGTCACCCATTATAACAGCTGTTCCTTTATTGCACACATTTCTAATTTCCTGTTTAATACCATCTCCGACCTCACTACTACTGTTAGGTGGCCTGTACACAACTCCCACCAGCGTGTTCTGCCCCTTAGTGTTACGCAGCTCTACCCATATCGATTCCACATCTTCCCGGCTTATCTCCTTCCTTTCTATTGCGTTAATCTCTTCTTTAACCAGCAACGCCACCCCACCTCCCCTTCCTTTATGTCTATCCCTCCTGAATATTGAATATCCCTGAACGTTGAGCTCCCATCCTTGGTCACCCTGGAGCCATGTCTCTGTGATCCCAACTATGTCATAATCATTAATAACAATCTGCACTTTCAATTCATCCACCTTGTTACGAATGCTCCTTGCATTGAAACACAAAGCCTTCAGGCGCTCTTTTACAACTCTCTTAGCCCTTATACAATTATGTTGAAAAGTGGCCCTTTTTAATGCTTGCCCTGGATTTGTCAGCCTGCCACTTTTACTTTTCTCCTTAGTACTTTTTGCTTCTACCCTCACTTTACACCCCTCTGTCTCTCTGCACTGGTTCCCATCCCCCTGTTGTGAACTAACCTCCTCACGCCTAGCCTCTTTAATTTGATTCCCACCCCACAACCATTCTAGTTTAAAGTCACCTCAGTAGCCCTCGCTAATCTCCCTGCCAGGATATTGGTCCCCCTAGGATTCAAGTGTAACCCGTCCTTTTTGTACAGGTCACGCCTGCGCCAAAAGAGGTCCCAATGATCCAAAAACTTGAATCCCTGCCCCCTGCTCCAATCCCTCAGCCACGCATTTATCCTCCACCTCATCGCATTCCTACTCTCACTGTCGCGTGGCACAGGCAGTAATCCCGAGATGACTACCTTTGCGGTCCTTTTTCTCAACTCCCTTCCCAGCTCCCTGTATTCTCCTTTCAGGACCTCTTCCCTTTTCCTACCTATGTCATTGGTACCTATATGTACCACGACCTCTGGCTCCTCACCCTCCCACTTCAGGATATCTTGGACACGATCAGAAATATCCCGGACCCTGGCACCAGGGAGGCAAACTACCATCCGGGTCTCTGGACTGCATCCACAGAATCGCCTATCTGACCCCCTTACTATCGAGTCCCCTATCACAACTGCCCTCCTCTTCCTTGCCCTACCCTTCTGAGCTACAGGGCCAGACTCTGTGCCGGAGGCACAGCCACTGTCGCTTCCCCCGGGTAAGCTGTCCCCCCCAACAGTACTCAAACAGGAGTACCTATTGTTAAGGGGCACAGCCACCGGGGTACTCTCTATTACCTGACTCTTCCCCTTCCCCCTCCTAACCGTGACCCACTGGTCTGCCTCCCGTGGCCCCGATGTGACCACCTGCCTGCAACTCCTCTCTATCAACTCCTCACTCTCCCTGACCAGACGAAGGTCATCGAGCTGCAGCTCCAGTTCCGTAACGCGGTCCCTTAGGAGCTGCATCTCGATGCACTTGGCGCAGATGTAGACGTCTGGGAGGCTTGGAGACTCCAGGGCCTCCCACATCCGACACCGAGAACAGCAAACTGCCCTCACACTCATACTGCCCCTCTCCTCAAATAGCAACAGAAAATGAATGCCAAACCTTCCTCGTCTCGCCCGTTTCCGCCTAAGCCCGTTGAGCCGAAGCCCTTAAGTCTTCACTCTGCTCCCGGCTCACTATGCTGCCCGCAAACTACGCTGCCCACTCTATGAGGCTCTGTTCCTTTTAAATCTGCCGCACTGTACTGCTCGACGTCACACGCCTGCGCAGTCCTGCCTCTCAGAACGCCGTTGGAGAAAAAAAAAACAATGAAAATTTCAAAAATAGCCACAAGGCAACAGAGGTTTGAGATCAGAGTCTTCCTTCTCCTAGATGAGCTGCCAACCATGGCTGATGAGTTTTTAAGATGCCAGTGGCCTACCTTTGCCCCTTCTCCTCCTGGTCTGCTGAGCTTAGTAGCTAAGTCACACGTTAAGGCCAAAAGCTGGACTTAGTTGTCAGAGGCTATTTGAGTTGCACACCACTGGAACCTTAAATGGGAGGAGGGAACCTAGTGGGAGGAACGTGTGTGTGATGGGCAGATGGTGTAGGTGAAATCTCCAGCCAAATGATATAAACATTGAATTCTCCTATTGCAGGTAACTTGCTCCTCTTCTGTCCCTTTCTCTCTCCTGGTCTACCCAGTTCCTCCTACACTACTGCCTCACCTCTATCACCCTATTTCTTTCCTCTCTTCCACCTACTCCATCTGCCCATCACACACACATCCCTCCCACTAGGTCCCCTCCCCCCCCCGATGGTCCCAATCTCCTCTGTTTGTTTCTATGCTCCACTTTCCTCTCCAATCAGATTCCATCATCTGCAGAGTCCTTTGTTGCCTTTACCCACCTCCTCTCAGTCTCTGTTTCTGTTTCCACACTTCCCTTCTCCATCCGACTCCGTCTGCCAACCGCACCTCGCTTGGTTCCACCTATCACTTGCCAGCTCTTAGGGTAATACAGCACAGAAGCAGACCCTTCAGTACAACCTATCCATGCCAACAAAGGTACCCAGCTAAGCCGGTAACATGTGCTCTTACTCCTCCAAACCTTTCCTATCCATTACTCATTAGTCATTATTATACCTGCCTCTGGCAGCTCATTCCATATGCACATGTGGAAAGTTGCCCCCTTTTAAATCATTCCCCCATCACATTAAGCTTACACTGTTTGGTTCTTGGTTCCCTTTCCCTGGGAAAATGACTTTGTCCATTCAGCCCCTCATGATTTGATATACCACTTTCAGATCATCCCTCAGTCTCATACATTCTAATGAATAAAAGCCTAGTCTACACAACCTCTCCCTACAACTCAGGCCCTTGAACCCTTACAACATTCTCATAAATGTCCTAGTACTCTTTCCAGCTTAGAGGCGCACTCTTGCTTCACCCTTACCCGTCATCTCTTTATACTGGCTCTCTCCCATCAGCATTTTACTCTGGATGAAGTGTCACAACCCAAAACAATGACTACTAATTTCCCTCCACTGGTGCTGCCTAGTTTGCTGAATTCTTCCAGCTGTTTGAATTTCACCTGTTTTTTTCGTCCTGGAAAGCCCTCAGACTCTGTGGAATGAGGGCAATATTGCTACCCGATCGTGACCCGAGACATCCGGTGCTGCTCTTGAAATTTATGGGTTTTGCACCCTCCCATGTTTTCCTCCTTCGCCAAAGGTCTCCACGATGACATCAATCACCCGTTGTGACTTCAATGCTCTTCTCTTTTGAGAGTTGCAGGCTTGAGTTGTTGTGTTATGTTTGTGGTAAGGTGAAGGCGGATGGCTGTGATTAACACAAGAGCCATATACGTGTATAAGGCTCAGTGCTGGGACCCCAGTTGTTTACAATATATATTAATGACTTGGATGAGGGAATTAAATGCAGCATCTCCAAGTTTGCGGATGACACGAAGCTGGGTGGCAGTGTTAGCAGTGAGGAGGATGCTAAGAGGATGCAGGGTGACTTGGATAGGTTGGGTGAGTGGGCAAATTCATGGCAGATGCAATTTAATGTGGATAAATGTGAAGTTATCCACTTTGGTGGCAAAAATAGGAAAACAGATTATTATCTGAATGGTGGCCGATTAGGAAAAGGGGAGGTGCAACGAGACCTGGGTGTCATTATACACCAGTCATTGAAAGTGGGCATGCAGGTACAGCAGGCGGTGAAAAAGGCAAATGGTATGCTGGCATTTATAGCGAGAGGATTCGAGTACAGGAGCAGGGAGGTACTACTGCAGTTGTACAAGGCCTTGGTGAGACCACACCTGGAGTATTGTGTGCAGTTTTGGTCCCCTAATCTGAGGAAAGACATCTTTGCCATAGAGGGAGTACAAAGAAGGTTCACCAGATTGATTCCTGGGATGGCAGGACTTTCATATGAAGAAAGACTGGATGAATTGGGCTTGTACTCGTTGGAATTTAGAAGATTGAGGGGGGATCTGATTGAAACGTATAAGATCCTAAAGGGATTGGACAGGCTAGATGCAGGAAGATTGTTCCCGATGTTGCAGAAGTCCAGAACGAGGGGTCACAGTTTGAGGATAGAGGGGAAGCCTTTTAGGACCAAGATTAGGAAAAACTTCTTCACACAGAGAGTGGTGAATCTGTGGAATTCTCTGCCACAGGAAACAATTGAGGCCAGTTCATTGGCTATATTTAAGAGGGAGTTAGATATGGCCCTTGTGGCTACGGGGGTCAGGGGGTATGGAGGGAAGGCTGGGGCGGGGTTCTGAGTTGGATGATCAGCCATGATCATAATAAATGGCGGTGCAGGCTCGAAGGGCCGAATGGCCTACTCCTGCACCTATTTTCTATGTTTCTATGTTTCTATAATAGCTCTGCTTCTTTAGCTGCCATCTCCAGAGATGTACTAAATTGCCTTCTGTAAGGTTAATCTATCTTCAGTAAGCAAACGTTTCTGAATTGCCTCACTATGCAGACCACATCCGAGCCTATCACGTAACGTTTCATTCGGTGACTGTACAAGATCGCAGTGTTCAGACAATTACTTCAGCACCACCGCAAACTGTGAAATAGACTTGCCTTACTCTTGAACAACAGGAATTCTGCAGATGCTGGAAATTCAAGCAACACACATCAAAGTTGCTGGTGAACGCAGCAGGCCAGGCAGCATCTCTAGGAAGAGGTACAGTCGACGTTTCAGGCCGAGACCCTTCGTCAGGACTAACTGAAGGAAGAGCTAGTAAGAGATTTGAAAGTGGGAGGGGGAGGGGGAGATCCAAAATGATAGGAGAAGACAGGAGGGGGAGGGATGGAGCCAAGAGCTGGACAGGTGATTGGCAAAAGGGATACGAGAGGATCATGGGACAGGAGGTCCGGGAAGAAAGACAAGGTGGGGGGGAACCCAGAGGATGGGCAAGGGGTATAGTCAGAGGGACAGAGGGAGAAAAAGGAGAGTGAGAGAAAGAATGTGTGTATAAAAGTAATTAACAGATGGGGTACAAGGGGGAGGTGGGGCATTAGCGGAAGTTAGAGAAGTCGATGTTCATGCCATCAGGTTGGAGGCTACCCAGACGGAATATAAGCTGTTGTTCCTCCAACCTGAGTGTGGCTTCATCTTTACAGTAGAGGAGGCCGTGGATAGACATGTCAGAATGGGAATGGGATGTGGAATTAAAATGTGTGGCCACTGGGAGATCCTGCTTTCTCTGGCGGACAGAGCATAGATGTTCAGCAAAACGGTCTCCCAGTCTGCGTCGGGTCTCACCAATATATAAAAGGCCACATCGGGAGCACCGGACGCAGTATATCATCCCAGCCAACTCACAGGTGAAGTGATGCCTCACCTGGAAGGACTGTTTGGGGCCCTGAATGGTGGTAAGGGAGGAAGTGTAAGGGCATGTGTAGCACTTGTTCCGCTTACAAGGATAAGTGCCAGGTGGGAGATCAGTGGGGAGGGATGGGGGGAACGAATGGACAAGGGAGTCGCGTAGGGAGCGATCCCTGCGGAAAGCAGAGAGACGGGGGGAGGGAAATATGTGCTTAGTGGTGGGATCCTGTTGGAGGTGGCGGAAGTTACGGAGAATAATATGTTGGACCCGGAGGCTGGTGGGGTGGTAGGTGAGGACCAGGGGAACCCTATTCCTAGTGGGGTGGCGGGAGGATGGAGTGAGAGCAGATGTGCGTGAAATGGGGGAGATGCGTTTAAGAGCAGAGTTGATAGTGGAGGAAGGGAAGCCCCTTTCTTTAAAAAAGGAGGACATCTCCTTCGTCCTAGAATGAAAAGCCTCATCCTGAGAGCAGATGCGGCGGAGACGGAGGAATTGCGAGAAGGGGATGGCGTTTTTGCAAGAGACAGGGTGAGAAGAGGAATAGTCCAGATAGCTGTGAGAGTCAGTAGGCTTATAGTAGACATCAGTGGATAAGCTGTCTCCAGAGACAGAGACAGAAAGATCTAGAAAGGGGAGGGAGGTGTCAGAAATGGACCAGGTATACTTGAGGGCAAGGTGAAAGTTGGAGGCAAAGTTAATAAAGTCAACTAGCTCAGCCTGCGTGCAGGAAGCAGCGCCAATGCAGTCGTCAATGTAGCGAAGGAAAAGTGGGGGACAGATACCAGAATAGACACGGAACATAGATTGTTCCACAAAGCCAACAAAAAGGCAGGCATAGCTAGGACCCATACGGGTGCCCATAGCTACACCTTTAGTTTGGAGGAAGTGGGAGGAGCCAAAGGAGAAATTATTAAGAGTAAGGACTAATTCCGCTAGACGGAGCAGAATGGTGGTAGAGGGGAACTGATTAGGTCTGGAATCCAAAAAGAAGCGTAGAGCTTTGAGACCTTCCTGATGGGGGATGGAAGTATATAGGGACTGGACATCCATGGTGAAAATAAAGTGGTGGGGGCCAGGGAACTTAAAATCATCAAAAAGTTTAAGAGCGTGAGAAGTGTCACGAACATAGGTAGGAAGGGATTGAACAAGGGGGGATAAAACCGTGTCGAGGTATGCAGAAACGAGTTCGGTGGGGCAGGAGCAAGCTGAGACAATAGGTCTGCCAGGACAGGCAGGTTTGTGGATCTTACATTTTAATTCCACATCCCATTCCCATTCTGACATGTCTATCCACGGCCTCCTCTACTGTAAAGATGAAACCACACTCAGGTTGGAGGAACAACACCTTATATTCCGTCTGGGTAGCCTCCAACCTGATGGCATGAACATCGACTTCTCTAACTTCCGCTAATGCCCCACCTCCCCCTTGTACCCCATCTGTTATTTATTTTTATATACACATTCTTTCTCTCACTCTCCTTTTTCTCCCTCTGTTCCTCTGAATATACCCCTTGCCCACCCTCTGGGTTCCCCCCCGCCTTGTCTTTCTTCCCGGACCTCCTGTCCCATGATCCTCTCGTATCCCTTTTCCCAATCACCTGTCCAGCTCTTGGCTCTATCCTTCCCCCTCCTGTCTTCTCCTATCATTTTGGATCTCCGCCTCCCCCTCCCACTTTCAAATCTCTTACTAGCTCTTCCTTCAGTTAGTCCTGACGAAGGGTCTCGGCCTGAAACGTCGACTGTACCTCTTCCCAGAGATGCTGCCTGGCCTGCTGCGTTCACCAGCAACTTTGATGTGTGTTGCTTGCCTTCCTCTTGATCCCTTTTATGAAACCTAAGCCTCTCAGCAATAATCGGTTTAGGTGAAATGTGGCCCTTTAAAACTGTAACTATGTCTTCATAAGGCTTATCGCCAGGTTTAGTGAGTTGCAGTAGACTGTGTAATAAATTCAATGTGTTTGCACCCATCACAGTCTGAAAAGTTGAAACACGGATATCATCTGAAATTTGATTTTCCAGTGCAAAATATTCAAATCTTACAGTATATGAACTCCACTGCTCTGTCGTTTCGTTATACGTTTGGCTCCATACTTCCAAATATTGTCATCATTCTCAAACACAATCACGTTCCAAAGAAGTTAACTGGTCTTATCCATCTCTCGCTCCCTCTCATATTTATTTTATTTACTGTCATGTTCTCCTTCTCTTCCCTTGGATTCCTCACTCATGACACTTCCTGCGGCCATTTTCCCGCGGCATGCAACGGCTTCTTTTCCCTCGCCCACACTGCACAGGTGGTACAATGTCAGCGTTGCACATGGGCTTTTCTTGGCGTAGGGAACAACAACAAATACCATGTGGGGACTTGTCACCTCATCACCAGTTATGATGTTTGTGGTACAGTGAAGCCGAGTGGCTGTGATTAACACACTCGAGAGATGGAGAGGTGAGGAACAAACGGGCAGCTGTTTATTTTGCTTACAGCTCATCTGCCCAGAACACCCTCTCGCATTACATTCAGTACGTAACACACAGGGAAGCTTAACAGCAACCTGAAAGGGTTAAAGTATACGTGATTATGTTGCTAGCTGCTCACAATATTAAGCCGCTCAATGATCATCATCATCATTATGAGCCATATCGTATGACATGAAGGATCATGGTCCCTAAGACCTTGATTGTTCTTGGTAAATTTATCTACATTAGTGGTTTACCATTGCCTTCTTCTGGGCAGTGTCTTTTCAAGACAGGTGACCCCAGCCGTTATCAATACTCTTCAGAGATTGTCTGCCTGGTGTTAGTGGTCTCATAACCAGAATTTGAAAAATGCGCCAACTGCTCGTACGACCATCCACCACCTGCTCCCATGGCTACACGTGATCCTAATCAGGAAGCTAAGCCTTGCCCAAGGGTGACATGCAGGGTAACGGAGGGAAGGAGTGCCTTGCACTTAGTTTGGTAGAGATGTACAGTATCTCCACCCGCTGCCCTTCTCAGTGGTTGACTAGGATAATCAACAGCACAATTTCTATTGGTTCCTCACCAAAGCCATGCAATGAGACAGCAGCAAGAACTTCCTTCCTTGAGTAACCCCAGTTCATGCTTCGAATGGTCATCCATTTTAGTCCTCAACTTATCTTACTCCCCTTACCCACACAAAAAATGTAATGTTCATGTTACAAGGAATACCCCTTAATAATAATGACCACTTAGGCACAGAGAGAACCTGGATTTACTGACAAATGTCTTCATTAGTTCAATTCACAATCATGTGAATTTACAAAACTGAATACCTTTGTGCACCCTCCAAACAGTCAAAGAAGAGGAAAAGGGAATACCTGGGAACTAGAGTCTATACTGACCAGGCTTTCCTCATGGTCGTGATGTAATCTCCACATGTCTGACGTGAGGTCCTCCATATCCGCAAAGGATGTTCTCTGGAGATTTGTTGCTGCTTGTGCTTCCAAAATACTCCATTATTATTATTTTCCTTATTAGATCAATCTATGATGTTTCAATTTTGTCTGCTCGAGATTATCTGACTGAACTGTGTCAGTTCCTGTTGCCCAGGGCTACAAGCAGTATTGCTTTATGGCCTTTCCTCTAGCCTCATGCCTGAGATGATTTCCTTTGTTTTTCCCAACTCAGACTGGTTCAAACCAGTCTAATCAGGTCACTCAAACACTGGGCCCAGCCAACCAGATCACAGGCTGTTCCTTCTGCAGACCTGCCATTTTACATAATACGAGGAAATTTGCAGATGCTGGAATTTCAAGCAACACACATAAAAGTTGCTGGTGAATGCAGCAGGCCAGGCAGCATCTATAGGAAGTGGTACGGTTGACGTTTCGGGCCAAGACCCTTGGTCAGGACTCGGCCCGAAGCGTCGACTGTACCTCTTCCTATAGATGCTGCCTGGCCTGCTGCATTCACCAGCAACTATTATGTGTGTTATTTTACATAACAAACAGCTTCTTATCTGAGAATGATCTCGGGCAGATCATTAGCAGAAAGTCCTTGTGTCCATGTTCAACTGTCCTGATCAATTTATACTGGAGCAAGAATTAATTCAAACAGTTCACAAAATAGTGGCTGCAAGGACAGCTTCATAAAATAGCTGCCTCGTTTCCTGCCACCACATGGTATGAACAAAGGCGTTTGCTTTGTCTGTTTCCACCACCCTTGCCTCATTCCTGCTCACTGATCTGTAGAATGCAGTTCCTTTTGGTCATCATTCTTGACCATAAAGACTTCAACTGTGCAACATTTGGGACAGGGAAAACTATAGTTTCTTAACATAAATTTTTCCATTATTAACTATTATACTGGTACCCCAGCAAAGCGCTTTGCCTAGTGAGTCCAAGTGTCATTGCATGAATTTAGAGATGACATTTCAAACCTGTTGCATGCAGTTAGGGACCTAATTCCTAGGCTTAATGCTCAAGGTTATCTTTTATAAACACTGAACTACTTAATTTTATTTTAATTCAAATTCACTTGCAGGAGACAAAAAAAAATTGGAACATTTTAAATGGGTCATTTTTAATTTCAGCCAAATGTTGCTGCTAGTGCTTCTGTGAAGTAGACCTTTATTTTGAAAATCAAAAAAGTGCACATGCTGAAATCTGAAATAGGAACAGAAGGTGCTGGAAACACTTAGCATGTCAGGCAGCATCTGTGGAGAGAGGAGCTGTGTTCTGATTAAATGTCCTCAATTTCAAACTTGGAGTTATGTTTCAAGTGGAAGACCTTTCATCAAAATTTTACTACTTTCTCTGCTGATGCTGCCTGACCTGCTGAGTTGTTCCAGCATTTCTGTCTTCACTCTATCATTAAGATGCTAAATAAATGCAATTTTTATTGTTGTTACTGCCCATGGCAAAGTCAACATCAACGCACCCCCAACTGCCATATTGTCTGGAAATTCATGGGGTTTCCACTCTCCCAATGCAGAGCCACTTCCTCCCAGCACCCGCAGCTCAGGTTCAAGTTGTCTCACATGCTCTGTCTGCGACTGTATGGTTTTCCATAAGACCATAAGACATAGAAGCAGAATTTGTCCATCTGGCCCATTCTTGATTGGACATGGCTGATCCTTTTTTTTAATCTCTTCCTCAACCCCATTTCCTGGCCTTCTCCCTGTAACCTTTGATGCCATGTCCAATCAAGAACCTATCAATCTCTGCCTTAAATACACCCAACGACCTGGCCTCCACAGCTGCATGTGGCAACGAATTCCACAAATTCACCACCCTTTGGCTGAAGAAATTTCTCTGCATCTCTGTTTTAAAAGGACACCCCTCTATCCTGAGGCTGTGTCCTCTTGTCCTAGACTCTCCCACCATGGGAAACATCTTTTCCACATCTACTCTGCCTAGGCCTTTCAACATTCAAAAGGTTTCAATGAGATACCCCCTCATCCTTCTGAATTCCAACGAGTACCGACCCAGAGCCATCAAGCATTCCTCATATGATAACCCTTTCATTCCTGGAATTATCCTTGTGAACTTCCTCTGGACCCTCTCCAATGCCAGCGCATATTTTCTAAGGTGAGGGGCCAAAACTGTTCTCAATACTCAAAGTGAGGCCTCACCAGTGCCTTATAAAGCCTCAGTATCACATCCTTGCTCTTGTAATCTTGACATCTTGAAATGAATGCTAACATGGCATTTGCCTTCCTCACCACCGACTCAACCTGCAAGTTAACCTTCAGGGTGTTCTGCACAAGGACTCCCAAGTCCCTCTGCATCTCAGATTCCTGGATTTTCACCCCATTTAGAAAATAGTCCACATATTTATTTCTACGACCAAAGTGCATTTTCCAACATTGTACTTCATTTGCCACTTTCTTGCCCAGTCTCCTAATCTGTCCAAGTCCTTCTGCATCCTACCTGTTCCCTCAACACTATCTGCCCCTGCACCAATCTTTGTATCATCTGCAAACTTGGCAACAAAGCCATCTATTCCATCATCTAAATCATTGATATACAGTATAAAAAGGAGTGGTCCCAACACCGACCCCTGCGGAACACCACAAGTCACTGGCAGCCAACCAGAAAAGGATTCTTTTATTCCCCGTTGCTGCCTCCTACCTATCAGCCATTGCTGTAACCATGTTAGTAACTTTCCTGTAATACCATGGGCTCTTAACTTGGTAAGCAGCCTCATATGTGGCACCTGGTCAAAAGCCTTCTGAAAGTCCAAATATACAACATCCATTACATCCCCTTTATCTATCCTACTTTTAATCTCCTCAAATAATTCCAACAGGTTCATCAGGCAGGATTTTCCTTGAAGGAAGTCATGCTGACTTTGTACTATCTTGTCCTGTGTCACCTCATCCTTAATAATTGACTCCCAACATCTTCCCAACCGCTGAGGTCAGGCTAACTGGTCTATAATTTCCTTTCTGCTGCCTTCCTCCTTTCTTAAAGAGTGGAGTAGCATTTGCAATTTTCCAGTCTTCTGGCACCATGCCAGAGACCAATGACTTTTGAAGGATCATTTCTAATGCCACCACAATCTCTAACGCTACCTCTTTCAGAACCCCAGGATGCAGTTCCTCTGGTCCGGGTGACTTATGTACCTTTAGGTCTTTTAGCTTTTTGAGCACCTTCTCTCTGGTAATAGTAACTGCACCCACTTCTCTTCATTCACACACTACAACATTTTCCCCGGTTCCCTCCGTCATCCCAAGGATAATTGGCCAAAGGAAATTGCCCCAAATTTACTGTTTTATATATTTATTCTATTTAGCGATAGAACATGGAATAGGCCTTTCCAGCCCTTCAAGCAGCTCCGGCACCCCCACTACCCCAATTAACCCTAACCTAATCATGGGACAATTTACAACGACCAATTCACCTACCTGGTACATCTTTGGACTGTAGAAGAAAACCAGAGCACTAGGGAAAACCCACACATTCCACCAGGAGGACGTACAGTGACTCCTTACAGAGTGGCGCCGGAAGTGAACTCTGAACTCCGGAATGCCCTGAGCTGTAATGGCGTCCCGCTATCCGCTGTGCTACTGTAGCACCCCACGCCCCAGTTGTGTAGGTGAGTGGTCAAATCTGGGGAGAATAAAATGAGGTCAGTGCAACAATGATGAAGGGTGCATTTTCCTGCTGTGTGACTCTGTGACTGAGATCATTCAATAACGAGTCTATATTAATGAAACTGAATGAGAAAAGCTGCCCATTCCTGTTAGTTTTAGTCTTGACGGGAGGGTTCATGTGTATGATTTGTGTGATAACGGCTTACCCTTGAGTGCTTAGAGACTGAGATGCAGTCATAACACTCACTGCTAATCAAGATTCGCCTGCAATTGTTTGTCATCTTGAATATCCAGGTCAGGAGAGGGTTGCAGAGACACCAGGGCAAAAGTCTTCTATCCTTCGATGCATCATTTTTTGTGACGAAGGAAACTGAAAGCTGAAGATACAATATTTAATTTTTAAAAAGCTGCCTGTAAGATAGGAAGAAACCTGTATATAAAAACCTGCCTGTAAGGAGATTGCACCTTAACAATACAGATCTAGCGCTTTCCTGGTGTATATGAATGTTTGTACGTTCTCCCCATGACCACGTCGGTTTCCCCCACGTGATCTGGTATCCTCCCACGTTCCAAAGACCTACAAGTTGTGAGCGCGCAATGTTGGCACTGGAAGCGTGATGACAGTTGTAGGGTGCCCAGCACAATCACTGCTGATTTGATTTGATGCAAACAATGCCTTTCACTGTATGTTTCGATGTAAATGTGACAAATGAAGTTAATCTTTAATCTTTAAAATCTGTAAAAAAAACAAATATCAAACTAGGAAGGACAGACGTGTGGACAGCAAGCGAAAGGGACTGCTAGTTTAGTTTACAGGGTAAAATTTAATACAATTGGAACTGGAATTTTTAAAGGCTGTTAGCAAGTGGCAAAGCATTGTTATGTTTTCAAAACAGGAGGTACTGCACTGCTTGATTCGATCATTTTAAGTAGCGTTGATAATGTACAGGAAGTGGGAGCTGTGGGCACTTAGGGTAAGAAAGATTACTGAATGGTCAAGTAATGTCACAATATGAGAATCACAAAAATGCAAGTCAAAAATCAGATATACCATTTTATAAAGGCTAATTTCTAGGAAATATGAGAAGAGTTTAAAATCGCAGATATTTGTCATAAAAATTTTGAGAATGAGTTTGATAAAATGCTGTGGATCAAAGTCTTAATGTGCAACCCAAAAGGATTAACAAATTAATCAGAAATTGAATAAGAGGTAAGAAGTAAATCTAAGGCAGAATGCTGAAGAGGTTTGCTGAACTGAGGAACATGTAGAAACAGCTTAAAAAGGTATTCATCAGGCTAAGAGGAATGAAAGAGCATTATCTGTTAATATACTAAATAATACTTCAACCATTCACTAAAGATGAATGAAATGTTCTCCATAAATCATGATAATCCCAGTCAAATGAATAGCAAAGAAATCATCAAAGAAATGGAAATCAAACAGATTAAAATGGTTGGAAACAAGCAAATCTCCAGAGATACATGATATTTATCCCCAAGTACTAAGAGAGAAGAGGAATGAGATTTGCAAACTGATTATGTCCTAGTTCAAGCATTTATAAACAGATGAACGCGGTGTCCATTTTCATGAAAGTTGTCAGAACAAATCGAGGCACATACAGGCTATTGGTTATACACCAAACTGATGGAACAGTTTCCAGGAGTAGCCCTAGGAATATTTAGGAAACATAGCCATAGCTTGAAGAAGGAGCCATCCTAAATAACTAAATTTCTTTACATTATTACTGTGACTCTAGTGATTTTTCACAAAGTGTTCAATTAGGGTTACTATCAGCGGCCATTTTGGCCCATTAAGAATTCTTTTCTTCAATGTTTGCAATGTCTATTGCTGTCAGGTTACAATGCCTGAAGACTTCTTCTGCAGTAACACCTAGGTCTACAATTACCATCAGGACAAGTCAAGTCGAGTTTATTGTAAGGTGCTCAGGTAAACTGAGGTGTGGATACGATGAAAATCTTGCTTGGAGCAGCATCACGGGCATGTAGATTCAAACACAGAAACTATAAATCAAACACAAATTAGACTGAAATTATAAAAGACAGTGAAGAGCGAGACATATGGAAGAGCTTAGAGCTAAAGGAAGGCACAACCAGAGACAACTTCATGTTGGTACAGAAGGTCCATAGTGTTCATTGCTGAGGTAGGATTAGGATTGTGCAGATCGATTCAGGAACCTGATGACTGTAGGAAAGTTGCCGTCACTGAACCCGAAGCTGTGGTAACCTCAGGCTTCTGCATCTTCACCCCAGTGGTAGCAGTGAGAAAAGGCTATGGCCCTGGTGGTGGGGATCCTTAAGGCAACAGTTCCTGCAGATGCTGCTAAAACATGCTGATTGGTAAATGGGAATACTAACACTTCCAGGACAATCGCCAATTCACACTCCATCTTAGCTTGGGCCATTTATACCCATCGTCACAGGGCAAAATCCTGAAACATCTTAACGAATTCCATCCAGAATATGGGCTGCAGAGGTCCAACAAGACAGCTCATCACCAGTGCAGATCCCTCATAAAGTCAAGGGGAAAATACGCAAGGATAAGAATCATGCCGTGCCCAAAGAAGGGTGGTTGCAATCACCCCAACCCAAGGACCCTACACTTCTCTGCACAGTATTCTATCTGCCATTCCTTTGCCCATTCTCTAATCTGTCCAAGTCCTTCTGCAGACATCTTGCTTCCTCAACACTACTAGTCCCTCCACCTATCTTCATATCATCAGTGTCCTTTGATTGTGCCCTGGACCCAAATATGGTTTACTTTGTCAATGGCGTTCCTTTTTTCATTTGGGTTAGAGGAACAGCACCTCATACTCAGTCTGGATAGCTTCCAACGTGACAGCATGATCATCAGTTTCTCTAACTTCCAGCAATTTCTCCTGCTGTCCCTTCTCAGTTTTTCCATTTTTCATTCTGGATCACCTCTTGTCCTTTCTCTTCTCCTCATCAGCACATCACCTCCCTCTGGTGACCCTCCTTCCCTTTCTCCCATGGTCCAGTGCCCTCTCCAATCAGATCCCTTCTTCTTCAGCCCTTCACCTTTTCCCTCCCAGCTTCTTACTTCATCCACAACCCCTCCCACCCACCTACTTTCCCTCTCACCTGGTCTCACCTACTATCTGCTAGCTTGTACTCCTTCTCCTCCCCTACTTTCTTATTCTGGCTTCTTCCCACTTCCCTTTTACTCCCGATGACGGGCCTCAGTCGAATACATCAACTGTTTCTTCCATCAATGCTGCCTGACCTGCTGAGCCCCTCCAGCACTTTGTGCATCTGCAGAATCTCTGTGTTTGTGCCAGAAATAACTATTTCCAACAAAAGAGAGTTTAACCACAAACTGTGATATTCAACAGCATTATCATCACTGAGCACTTCACCATTAAAATCCTGAGGCAGGGGAGGGGGCTGGACACCATCAGTCAGAAATTCAATTAATCCTATAATTACAGGAAAAGATTCATGAATGTTCAATGTTCAAAGTTCACTTCGAGACACCTGAAAATCTTCCCGCCATCTACAAGGCACAAGTCAGGAATAAAATGGCATACTCTGCACTTGCTTGGATGACTGCCACTCCAACAGCACTCAGATGGCGAGCACAATGCAAATCAAAGTTCCATTTGAATGAAATCCTATATAATACCTTAATCATTTGTTCTTACCACCATAATGATCGTTCATTATGTGCCACGTCATATGACGTGGGTGATTACGGCCTTTCCATGACCATGATAGGTCTTGGCAAATTTTTCTACAGAAGTGATATGCCATTGCCTTCCTTACAGTGTTAACATTTACAAAATGTGCCACAATTATGATACTTTGATAGCTCCTCTCAGCCCCATAACCTCTACTACGAAGGAACAAGGAGGTTAGTTACGTGGGAACATCTCTGCCTGCTCTTCACCCTCCAATATCCTTACATGGAGCTATATCATTATTTCTACATTGTTGACTGATCAAATCCTGGAACCTATGAACCAACCCTGTGGAAGCATTTTCACCAGTGGTTCAAGAAGGTCGCTCACATCTATCTTCTTAAGGGCAGTTAGGAGTGGTGAACAAATGTTCATTTTACCAGCAATCCCCAGACCTCAAATAATGACTAGATTAAGAAAAAGGATTATCATTCCAAAGCAGGACAGTACATTCAATGGCAGCACATCAAGTGATAAACAAACTTACATGAATGTGTGGTCCTCAGGAAATACAAATGTTGTAGCCAAGTCCCTCCACTTTCAGAGAGTTGAGATAGAGATGGGACATGTTGATGTGGGATAGACGCGGAAATGATGGAAATGAGACGTCAAGTACAACTATACACGCTACCCTTTGAAGAAGAAAAAAATAACTTTAACCTGGATTTGTCCACTTGTAATGCTGGCATTTAATGCATTTAACTAGTTACTGCTTGGTGCTGAGATCACCAAAATCAACATGTTGCTTGCAATGCAAGTTACCATTTTAGTTTAATTATGCATCACAATACTTGTGTTCATTTATGCAGACTGTCATACTCCCTACATTTCCTCTGTTTGAAGTCCAGACACAAGATAATCACTGTTTAGTTTTCTCTCCCATCTCCTCTGTCTTCATTCATCTCCTTCTTTGTATACTTCCTCTAGACCAGGGGTTACCAACCTTTTTTATGCCATGGACCCCTACCATTAACCAAGGGGTCAGTGGACCCCAGGTTGGGAACTCTCTTCTGGACTAATCAGCTGCAATTGACAACCCTTCACCACACACCCCTGCTGGAAAATATTGCTCACTGTCTCTCTACAACCTATCACAGTCCTTCCCCTTTGTTCTCTCCATGGCACACCTTTCTCTGCATAATCAATTTATTTTCATTCTGATGATGAACCATCATTAACCTGAAACATTAGCACTATTTCTCTCTCCACAGATGCTGCTTGGCCTATTGAATATTTGTTTTTTCCTTAATTTTTAACACACTGCATCTGCATTTTTTTTTGCTTTCCAATCCCTAATCTCTGTTTGATTTTCCCATTGCCAAGGAAAAGAGCAAATTTGACTGAAGCGGTATATGGATATTCCTGAATTGTGCATATTGATGAAGAGGAAAATTAACACTTATTGATTGAAGAAAGGAGAGTGCAGAGAATAAAAAGAGGCTGTAAATTGTAAAAATGATAGAAAAGATTTTTCAGTGAGGTAAGTGGAGCAGACATACATAAGTTCAAACATTATGAAATAAAGGGAAGCCTGTGAACAAAAAAGTATTACTGTAATCAAGATCTCTTTCAGTCACTGAAACGGATAATCCTTAGCTGAGAAAACACAGCATTTTAGACTTTTAGTTCCTGGATCAAGGTTGATAAGATTGATTTAAAGAACATGTACAAATGAGTAGAAAAAATGAGCTGCTGGAGGAACTCACTGGGTCAGGCAATATCTGTGGAGAGAAATGAACTGTCAATGCCTCAGGTCAACTTGAAACTATGATTATCCATTTCCCTCTACAGATGATGCCTGGGCCACTGAGTTCTTTAACAGCTTGATTTTTACTCCAGATTCCAGCATCTGCAATGTCTTATGCCTGCAATAAATGTTTTTATTTGTGGAATGGGAGCTGGGCCAAACATTATCCAAAGTATCTGTTGAAGTCTGTGGGTGGTCGTGGAAATCAGCAGACAGAACTCGGAACACAAAATGATAAAAGCAAAGAAAGATGATGGTGGACAGATGAAAGGGAAAGCATAGTCACTGAAGAATCAGAATCGGAATTAGGTTTGTCATCACTGTCCTATATGACATGAAATTTGCTGTTTTGTGGCAGCAGTACTGTGCAAAAATATAAAATTACAATAAATTACAAAATAAATAAATAGTGTAAGAAAAGGGAAAATGAGGTAGTCTTCATGGTTTCATGGATCGCTCAGAAATCTAATGATGAAAGGGAAGAATGTGGGTCTTCAGGCTTCTGGTACCTCCTCCCTGATGGTAGTAATGAGAAGAGGGCATTGTGAGGGCCCTTAGTGATGGATGGCGCCTCTTGAAAATATCCTCAATGGTAGGAAGGGTTGTGCCTCTGCAGCCTCTTGCAATCCTTTGCATTGGAGCCTCTATACCAGGCTGTGAAGCAACCAGCCACAATGCTGTTCCCCATACTTCGAAATAAATTTGCAAAAGTCTCTGGTGACAAACCAAATTTCCTCAAATTCCTAACCAAGTAGAGCCTCTGGCATGCCTTCTCGTGATTGGACCCTGGACAGATGCTACAGCATTAGCAAAACTGTTGATGTGGGAGGAAGTGATAAGGGAAGGAGACAAGAACAGGATTATTTCACGTAGTTACAGAAAGCTCTGAAATATACAATCTTTCCCATAGAGGCAGGTCATCTTCAGAAAGTATGTGGTGCTGAGTTTCGAGAGCAAGCTTAGCCAAGCATAGGGGGGAAGACAGAGATGAACAATACATAAAATGGGTCAGTCCTATTGTGTCTGTCCCTTTGATTAGAACAGGATGTTTCCTGGCATCGGTTTTAATCCAACTGGGCAAATTAGTGACAAACAACTTCAGCTAATATTGGATGAGATGCAGCAATGAAAGGCACGTTGCTCAATGGTTGTTGCATTGCCCAGTCAGGTTGCTTCCTGAAAGAAAGCTGCACTTCCTGCTGCTATTGTGTGCTATCAACTGGATAAACATATTTTATCTCGTTCTCATTCACGTGACGTACAATTGCATAAACAATTCGTTCGCTGTAATTTGTCACTCCCTTATTTGGCAGCAATTTATATAAATGCCATGGTGTTATAGAAGCCAACAATTGTGTTAGAGAACAGGACGTGCATTTATGGCCTAAGAGTGGAGAATAAGAGACTGAAGTGGATCAACAGTTCACTGACTTTAATGGCTTCTGTGCAGAAAATAAGAAAAAAAACAATAAACGTTAGGCTAACAGGGTCATTAACTAGAACTATCAAACTAACAGCTAACGCCAACACTGCAGCTAGGAAGCAGTAACTGAATACTAAATAAATATCGCTCCTGAACAGTGTCAACCTAAATGTTAATCTTCTTTCCTGGAACCAGGACAATGGGGAGCGTAGATGTTGTTCTGATTTGGTCAAGTCTTGACAAGACTAGAATGAGAGGGAAGGGGTTAAATACCACCACAATGAAACGCTAATTGGCTGGAACGTGCATACTCACGAGCGTGATCGCTAAGCCCGTTCCGGAGCTTGCCTGCAAGGGCGTGCAGACCCTGCAACGGAGTTCGTGGTTGTGACAGGACCTCCCTCTCGAAGTGCAGCTCCCGAGGCACCAGAGACCTATGCTCACTGGAATTCCCAGATGACAGACTTGTCCATAATGACAAGGGCCAGAATTCAAGGACGTTCCTCAGGGTCACACCCTTCCCTACCCACGAGATACTGGACCCTGCCCCATACCCTACTAGATGCCAGGGGGCACTGCACAGAACAGACCAGGGACCTATCCATCAAGCAAGAACGAGGGGAAAGGGGGCTGACTGGAACCGGGAGGAGGTGGTCACTGACTTGAGTTGGGAAGCACGGAATATGGGGTGAATCTTCAAGGATGATGGTAGGCGCAATCTGTATGAGACCTTGTTGATAGTTTTCTCCACTATGGATGGTCCCACATAGTGTAGGGACAACTTGCAGCTCTCAACTTTCAAAGCAAGGTCCCTAGATGCCAGTCAGACTTTCTCTTGTGTCATGAGTGGCCTCATCTGTCGACAGAGCCGATCAGCCTGCTGGGCATGTTATTTTTGAGCATGCAGCAGAGAAGGCCTGGCCCGTCGCCACGTGCACTTACAGCATGTCAGTCTCCTGGTCAGGGAAAGCAATGGCTGGATATCTATCTGGCATTCAAAGGGGCCATGCCAGTGGAAGTTATTGTGGACAATCTCTGCCCGAAGCATTTGGGAGCTCCAGGACTTGGGTTTGGAAGAGGCAAGGCGGCACAGGGTTGTCTCCAGCTCCTGATTTACTCTCTCAGTCTGGCTGTTAGATTGGGGCTGGAAACTAGATGACAGTCTGGCTGTGGCTTCCCCAAGAGAACAGAAGACCTTACAGGACGTGATCTGTGGTTCTCGGTCACATACTATGTCCTGAAAGAAGCCACACAGCCTGCAAACATCTGAACCATGAAGGTAGCAGTCTCACGAGCCAACAGAAGCAATGAAGTGGACAGTCTTGGAAAATTGATCCACAACCACTAGAATGGTAATGTTTCCATCAGACAGGGGTGGACCCGTGGTGAAATCCACTGAGAGGTGGGACCAAGGGTGATAAGGCACAGGCAGCGGACATACTAGGCACGCAGAGCACTGGCATGATGTCTTCTTCTGGGCACAGGTGGGGCAGTCAGAGATGGTCATAGTCCTCTTGGGACATAGATAGCCACCTAAGTCGTCTCTTGATGAACTCCTGGGTCCCTTGAATTTCTGGGTGGCCAGCCAGATGGGAGGAGTGACCCCATTCCAACACTCCAAGCCGCAAACAGCCAGTTGGAGGTCCCGCAAACAGGCCTGTATCTGATTGTTGGGCGGCCCTCACTGCAGCCTCTATTCTCCAAGTTGCAGGAGCAACAATGCGTGAGTGAGGAATGATGGGCTCTGGATTGGTGTTGTCCTCGGACATATTGAACTGCCAGGAGAGAACATCAGCCTTGGTATTCTTGCTGGCAGGAAATATTGAATGCTGTCTTCCACTCGTCCCCTTCTCAGATACGAACAAGGTTATCAGCATTGCAGATATTGGAAAATATGGTTGCTCTCTGGAGATGTTTGAACACAGAGACAAGCAGGGGAAGAGGGTAGCAGTTATAGTCATAGTCATAGAAAGCTATAGCACAAAAACCAGCCCTTCGGCCCATCTACTCCATGCCAACCCATTTAAACTGCCTAGTCCCATCAAATTGCACGCAGACCATGGCCCTCCAACCCCTCCTATCCATGTACCTATCTAAATTTCTTTTAAACATTGAAATCAAAATTGCATCCACCACACTGTCACCACCCTCTGAGTGAAAAAGGTTCCCTTCATGCTCCCCATAAACATTTCACCTTTCACTCTTTAACCCATGACCTCTAGTTTTAGTCTCACCCATCCACAGTGAAAAAAGCTTTCTTGCATTTACCCTATCTATCATCATCTTTATTCTGTGCTGTATTGTATGACATGGGCGACAATGGTCTATAACCATGTTTGCTTCTGGCAAATTTTTCTACTGAAGTGGTTTGCCATTGCCTTCTTCTGGGCAGTCTCTTTCCAAGATGGGTGACCTCAGCCATTATCAATACTCTTTAGAGATTGTCTGCCTGGTGTCCCTGTTCACATAACCAAGACTTGTGATATGCACCAGCTGTTCATACGACTTTCCACCACCTACTCCTGTGGCTTCACGTGAGCCTGATCGGGGGGAGGGGGGGGCTAAGCAGGTACTACACGTTGCCCGAGGATAAACTGCAGAATAAAGTTCTAACCTATTTAATCTTTCCTGATACCTCAGGTGCTCCTTGTAAATTTTCTCTGTACTGTTTCAATCTTATTTGCAGCTTTCCTGTAGGTAGGTGACCAAAAGTGCACACAGTACTCCAAATTAGGCCTCACCAACATCTTACACAATTTCAACATAGCATTCCAACTCTTGTAATCAATACATTGATTTATGAAGGCCAATGTGTGAAAAGCTTTCTTTACAATCATATCTACCTGTGATGCCACTTTCAATTAATTATAGACCTGTAGTCCCAGATCCCTTTGAACTATCGCAAAGAGAGGCTTCAGTCAGAGAAGGCAAAAAAGAAAAGCTCTAGGTAAAGTTTTTTTTTACATCTGCTCAGTTAGGACAGTAGAGGTGACAGGCAGGATAGTTGAATGCTCCTGGTGCGGGATGTGGGAAGGCAGGGAGACCTCGAGTGTCCCTGGACGACCACAACTGTGAGAAGTGCATCCAGCTGTAGCTTCCAAAAATCCACATTATGGAGTTGGAGCTGAAATTGGATGAATGGATCATTCGGGAGGCTAAGGGGGTGATAGATTGAACATATAGGGAGAGTTACACCCAAGGTGCAGGACACAGGAAACTGAGTGACAGTCAGGAAGGGGAAAGGGGTTAGGGAGCCAGTGCAGAGTACCCCTGTGGCCAACCCCCTCAACAATAGGTATATCACTTTGTATACTGTCGGGAGAGTTGACCGAACAGAGGCAAATCACAGTCAGTCCTCTGGTACTGAGTCTGTCTCTGTGACTCAGAAGGGACAGGGGGAGAAGAGATATGCTGTGGTGATAGGGGATCCATTAGTTAGGGGAACAGACAGGAGGTTCTGTGGGCGGGAACGAGATTTCCAGATGGTATGTTGCCTCCCGGGTGCCAGGGTCTGGAAAATCTGGGATCGAGTTGTCAGCATTCTTAAATGGGAGGGTGAACAGCCAGAGGTCGTGGTCCATGTAGGTATGAATGACATGGGTAGGACAAGTGACAAGGTTCTCCATAGGGAGCACAGGGAGTTAGGTGCTAAATTAAACGGCAGGACCTCCAGGGTTGTGATCTCAGGATTGCTACCCGTGCCACATGCCAGTGAGGCCAGAACTAGGAAGATTATACAGTCTAATAATTGGCTAAGGAGTTAGTGTAGGAGGGAGGGCATACGATTTTTGGATCATTGGGCCCTCTTCCAGGGAAGGTGGGACCTGTACAGATGGGACGGTTTGCACCTGAACTGGAGGGGGACTGATATCCTAGCAGGAAGGTTTGTTAATGCTGCACAGGGGGGTGGGAACCAGAGTGGCAGAACAGTTAGTGGAGAGGTTATGGAGCCTGATATTGGTAAGACCTCAGACAAAATCAGGAATCAAAAGGTTGAGCATGGTGTGACTAGTGTCCTGAGCTGCTTATATTTCAATGCAAGAAGTATCGTAGGAAAGGCAGATGAGCTCAGAGCATGGATTAACAGCTAGAATTATGATGTTGGAGCCATTAGTGAGACTTGGTTGCAGGAGGGGCAGGACTGGCAGCTCAGTATTCTGGGGTTCCGTTGTTTTATACGTGACAGAGTGGGAGGGATTAAAAGAGGAGGGGTGGCATTACTAGTCAAGGAAACTGTCATGGTAGTGCTCTGTCAGGACAGACTGGAGAACTCAACAATTGAGGTGTTATGGGTGGAACTGAGAAATAAGAAAGGTATGACCACATTAAAGTGGGCTTTATTACAGACCAGCCAACAGTCCTAAGGATTTAGAGGAACAAATTTATTAAGAGATCACACTGTTGCAAGAAACATAAGGTTGTCATAGTAGGTGATTTTAACTCTCCACATATAGAGTGGAAATCCCATTCTGTCAAAGGACTAGATGGGGTAGAGCTTGTCAAATGTATTCAGGAGAGTTACTTTCATCGGTGCCTATACTGTAAGTCACAACGAGAGAGCATGCGATACTGATTCTGCTATTTGGAAATGTGACAGGGCAGGTGACAGAGGTTTGTGTAGGGAAACACTTTGCATCCAGTGACCACAGTGCCAGTAGTTACAAAGTAAATATGCAGAAAGATAGGTCTGGTCCATGAGTTGAGATTCTAAATTGGAGAAAAGGCCAATTTTGATGGCATCAGAAATGATCTGGCAAGTGTGGATTGGGACAGGCTGTTTTCTGGCAAAGGTGTACTTGGTAAGTGGGAGGCCTTCAGAAATGGAAATTTTGAGAGTACAAATTTTGTATTTTCCCGTCAGAATAAAAGGTAAAGATAATAAGTGTAGGGAAACCTGGCTTTCAAGAGATATTGAGGCTCTGGTTAAGAGAAATAAGGAGGTGCATAGCAGGTATAGGCAGGTAGCAACAAATGAGATACTTATGGAGTATAAGAAATGCAAGAGAACACTTAAAAAATTAATCAGGAAGGGAAAAAGAAGGCATTAAGTTAGTCCAGCAGACAAGGTGAAGGAGAATCCTAAGGGACGTTACAGACACGTTAATAACAAAAGGATTGCTAGGGACAAAATTGATTCTCTGGAAGACCAGAATGGTAATCCATGTGTGGAATCAAAACATGTCTTCAATGAATTCTTTGCACCTGTATTTACTCAAGAAATGGACACAGAGTCTATAGAAGTGAGGCAAAGCAGATTCAGCTTCATGGACCCTGTACAGATTACAGAGGAGGAGGTGTTTGCCATCCTAAGGCAAATCAGGGTGGATAAATCCCCAGGGCCTGACAAGGCGTTCTCTCAGACTCCATGGGAGGCAAGTGCAGACATTGCAAGGACCCTAACAGAGATACTTAGTGAGAGGTGAAGTACCAGAGGACTGAAGATTAGCCAATGTTGTTTCACTATTTAAAAAAGGCTCGAAACATAAACTGTCAACTGACATCTTTTTAAACCTACCAATTCCCATGGCTATCTTAATGATACCTCTTCCTCACCTGTCTCCTATAAAAATGCCATTCTCTTTTCACAGTTCCTTCATCTCTGCTGTATCTGTTCCCATGATGAGGTTTTCTTTTTCAGGAGATCAGAGATGTCCTGCTTCTTCGAAAAATGGGGTTTCCCTTCATCCACCATTGATGGTGTCCTCACATGCATCATACTCACCCAATCTTCCCTCCACCTTAACAGTGATAGAATTCCACTTGTCCTTACCTACCACCCCATGAGCCTCTGTATCCAGCACGTAGTTCTTCACAACTTCCACCATTTCCAAAGGCATCCTACCACCAAACACATCTTCATGCCCCCCCCCATTCTCCATTTTCTGCAGATATCACTCCCTCCTTGATCCCCTTGTCCATTCGTCCTTCCCACCTAATCTCCCTCCTGGCATTTATCCCTGCAAGTGGACAAAGTGCTAAACCTACCCATTCACCTCTTCCTTCACCTCCATTCAGGGCCCCTAACAGTCCTTCCAGCCTCCTCTGCATGGGTGAGACCTGTTGTAAAATGGGGAACCGCTTCGCTGAGCACCTCCACTCCATCCGCCAAAAGCGGGACTTCACGGTGGCTCGACCTTTTAATTTCGATTCCCATTATCACTCTGACATGTCTGTCCATTTGTGCCATGATGAGTCCATCCTCAGGGTGGAGGAGCAACACCTTATATTCTGTCCAGGTAGCCTCCAACCTGATGTTACGAATATCGATTTCTCCTTCTGGTAAAAAAAAACTTCCTTTCCTCTGCCTTCTTCTATTCCTCACTCTTGGCTTTTACCTCTTGTCACCTGCCAATCACCTCCCCTGGTGCCCTTCCTCCTTCCCTTTCTCCTATGGCCCACTCTTCTGTCCTATCACATTCCTTCCTCTCCAGCCTTTTATCTTTCCCATTCACCTGTCTTCACCTATCACCTTCCAGCTATGCTTCTTCCCCTCCCCCCACCTTTTTAGTTTGACATCTTCCCCTTTGCTTTCCAGTCCTGAAGAAAGGCCTCGGCCCAAAACATTGACTGTTTATTTAATTTCCATAGATTCTGCCTGACCTGCTGAGTTCTAGCATTTTATGAGTGTTGCATTGGATTTCTAGATTCTGCAGACTTGATTGTCTTTAGTATTCTGCTCCTTCTGTGTATCTTATGATCATTTGCAAATATACAAAGTGCCATGACATGCTGAGGCTCTCGGTTTTGTGATAATTTTGTTGCCATGCTCTGTTCCATTAATTTGTCACATTATCTGTCCTTCCTAGAAAAATTCTTTATGCTGTGGTCGGCATTGGCCATCCTATAAGCCTTCCATCATCCTATGGGAAAGTTTCGTGAAGCCAGAATGCTTGATTGCCAAAACTTGCAAACAAAAACGAATACCTTATTTGGCTAGCAGTGAAATGAGTTCTCTCTAACAGAAACAGAAGCAGAATAGAGTTTAATATCACTGGCTTGTCCCTCTAGGGGAAAGGCAACTCTGAATTGGGTGTTGTATAATGAACTAGCTTTGATTAGGGAGCTTAAGGTAAAGGAACCCTGAGGAGACAGTGATCATAATATGATATAATTCACCCTGCAGTTTCAAAGGGAGAAGATGAAGTCAGCTGTATTCATATTACAGTGGAGAAATTGGAATTACAGAGGCATGAGAGAGAAGCTGGCCATAGTTGATTGGAAAGGGACACTAGCAGGGATGATGGCAGAACAGCTATGGCTGGAGTTTCAACTCAGGATGTGCAGGATAGATACATATGAAAGAAGAAGCGTTCTAAAGGGATGATGAGGCAACCATGGCTGACAAGGGAAGTCAAAGACAGCTTAAAAGGAAAAGAGAGGTCATATAATATAGCACTTCCCAGAGGACCACAACCTTGTCATGATTTGGAAACTTGCGTGCTTCAATGACCCGGAGATTTATGATGGCTTGAGTCAGGGTCTTATGCCTTGGCTATTGGTAGGGTCACTTATGCCAAACAGGTCAAAGGGTAGTTGCTAGGCTAATAGTGGTCCATTGGTTCCTCAGGTTCAGGGGTTCAGGTCAGGGCTAACAACCCTGACTGGTCAAACAAAGCAGTTATAGAAACAGCATTGAAGAATCTTTTCTATATCTGCGTGCAACAGTATTCGAGAATCTTCATCCAGGACTTGCATGGCTGACAGTAGAGAAACCCGAGAGGAAGCTACTGGCACGATGAAGGAAGCCCTGAACACTGCCAAGACCAAGCCTGCATAAAAGCAAAAAAGAGGGCATATAACAAAAATGAGTGGGATATTAGAGGATTGGGAGCTTTTAAAAACCAACAGGCAGCAACTAAAAAAACCTTAAGGAGAGCAAGGATGAAACATGAAGGTAAGCTAGCCAATAATATCAAAGAGGATACCAAAAGGTTTTTCAGATATCAAGAGTAAAAGAGAGCTGAAAGTGGATATTGGGCCACTGGAAAATGATGCTGGAGAGGTAGTAATGGGGGCAAAGAAATGGTGGGTGAAGTAAATAAATATTTAGTATCAGCCTTCACTATGGAAGACACTAGCAATATGCCAGAAAATCAAGAATGTCGGGGGTCAGAAGTAAGTGTAGTTGCTATTACTCAGGAGAAGGTGCTTGGGAAGCTGAAAGGTCTGAAGGTAGATAAGTCACTTGGACCAGATGGACTATGTCCCAGGATTCTGAGAGAGGTAGCTGAAGAGATTGTGAATGCATTAGTAATTATTTTTCAATAAACACTAGATTCTGGAATGATTCCAGAAGACTGAAAAATTACAAAAGTCACTCCACACTTTAAGAAGGGAGGGAGGCAGAAGAAAGGAACTGGTAGGCCAGTTAGTCTGACCTCAGTGGTTTGGAAGATGTTGGAGCCATTTTTATTAAGGATAAGGTTTCAGGGTATTTGGAGGTGATTGGCAAAGTAGGCCAGAGTTAGCATGGCTTCCTTAAGGGGAAATCTTGCCTGACAGATCTGTTGGAATTCTTTGAAGAAATCACAAGCAGTATAGACAAAGGAGGGTCAGTGGAAGTTGTTTACTTGGATTTTCAAAAGACCTTTGAAAAGGTGCTTCACATGAGGCTGCCTTAACAAGATAAGATCCCATGGTGTTACAAGAAAGGCAATAGCATGGCTAGAGCATAGGTTGATTGGCGGGGGCAACGAGAGGGAATTAATGGAGCCTTTTCTGGTTGGCTGCTGGTGACTAATGGTGTTCTGCAGGGATCCTTTGGGTCCAATTTTTTCATGTTCTATGTCAGCGATTTGGATGATGGAATCGATGGCTTTGTGTCCAAGTTTACAAACGATTCAAAGACAGGTGGAAGGGCAGGTAGTGTTGACAAAGCAGGGAGTCTGCAGAAGGACCTGGACAGATTGGGAGAATCGACAAAGTGGCAGATGGAATATAGTGCAGGAAATGTATGCTTGTGCACATGGGTAGAAGGAATAAAGTGTAGACTATTTTCTAAATGGAGAGAAAATTCAAAAATCTGAGGTGAAAAGGGACTTGGGAGTCCTTTTGCAGGATTTCCTAACAGTTAACTTGCAGTTTGAGTTGGTGGTGAGGAAGGCAAATCCAATGTTAGTATTCATTTTGAGACAACTAGAATATAAGAGCAAGGCTGTAATGCTGAGGCTTTTTAAGGCATTGGTCAGACTGCACTTGGAGAATTGTGAGCAGTTTCAGGCACCTTATCTATGAAAACGTGTGGCATTGGAGAGGATTCAGAGGAGGTTCATGAGAATAATTCTGGAAATGAAAGGGTTAATGTCTGAGGAGTGTTTTCATAGCTCTGGGCTGTATTTGTTGGAGTTTCGAAGAATGAGGGAGGATCTCATTGAAACCCATTGAATGTTGAAAGGCCTGGATAGAGTGGATGTGGAGAGGATGTTTCCTATTGTGGGTGAGTCTAGGACCAGAGGGCACAGCCTTGGAATAGAGGAACATCCATTTAGAACAGAGATGAAGAGGAATTTCTTTAGCCAGAGGGTGGTGAATATGTGGAATTCATTGCCATGGATGGCTGTAGACACCAAGAAATTGAATGCAGTATATTTAAAACAGACATTGATAGGTTCTTGATTAGTCAGGGCATCAAAGGTTGCAGTGAGGCAGCAGGAGAATGGGGTTAAGAGGGATAATAATTCAGCCATGATGGAATGGTGGAGCAGACTCGATGGGCCAAGTGGCCTAATTTTGCTCTTATGGTATATGTCATGAAATTTGTTGTTTTGCAGCAGCAGTACATTGAAATACATTTTAAAAAACTATAAGCTTGTTGCCTTCTGATACATGATTAAAGAAATGCAGATTATATTTTAAGCTTACCGATGTAACACTGAGACTTTATAAGGCATTTCTCAGACAACATTTGGAGTATTGTGAGCATTTATCGGCTTCATAAATAAAATGATATGCTGCTATTGGAGAGGGTCCAGAGCAGGTTTACAAGAACGATCCAAGGAATGAAATATCCTAGGGATTTCTTAATCCAGAGGGTGGTGAATCTGTGGAATTCACTGCCATCGATGGTTATTGGGTATATTTAAAGTGGAGGTTGATAGGTTCTTGATTAGTAAGGCCATGAAAAGTTATGGGAAGGCGGCAGGAGAATGAGTTTGAGAGGAAAAATAAATGAGCCATAATCGAGTAGTGGGGCAGCCTCAATGGGCCAAATGGCCAGATTCTGTTTCTATTTCTTATGGTCTTCAGGAGTAACCTGACAGAGATGGCAATATAGCTAATGCTGCAATATCAGTATGAAGCCCTACAAAAGAGAAATTACACCACGGATCTTCAGGTGATGGAGAATCCGCTGTTCTCCTACAACTATGTTTTTATTATTATGTTTATTCAAGGGGTGTGGATTTCACAGGCCGAGCCAAGACTTGATTGCCCATTCCCAATTGTCCTTCAGAAGATGCTAGTGAGCTGCCTTCTTGAACATCTGCAGTCCTTGAGGTGTGCTTATAACAACAATGTTGTTGGGGAGGGAGGTCCAAACCTTGACCCAGTGCCAGTGACACATTTCCAAGTCAGGATGGCGTGTGGCTCAGAGGACAACTTACAGGTAGTGGCAGTTCCTCTGCTTTTACTGCCCTTGTCCTTCGAGCTGGTTGAAGGCGTGGATTTGGAAGGTACTGTCTAAAGAGTCTTGGTGAGTTGTTGCAGGGCACCCTGTAGATAGTGCACACTGCTCTCACAGTGGTGTTGTGTTCTTCCTTCAGTCAGCAGCAGCTACGAAGAGCAGACTAGCAAATGGCCCCAATCGTTATCGGTGGGGTTGTCATTACAGAACATTCACGGGTAATGAAGTATTCCGATGCATTCCAATGATGAGCTAAGCTGCTAAATAAACACCACTTGCTTCAGTGCTGCTGATGCTATGACTGCACTTTCAGGTCCATTAGAGGATTAATCAATATCGCTTCTGCAAACTTGTTAAACTGAATGCAAGAACGTGTATGGGCAGGGAGGGAACCCAGGAGACTGAAGCACACCCAATTTCTCCTACTCTGCTCCAGAAGGCAGATTAGTACGTTAAAAGCATACAACTTGTATGTGTGCATGCCCCTCTGAAGGCGGAGACTTTTAAATTCCAGCACAGATGATCCTGAAGCTGAATTTGGGAATTTGCAATGCCTGACGATTGCCAGCTAGGCAGATAAAGCAATAATGAAAGTTACCAGATAGTGTGGCATTCACCATCAGGTAAGTTTTCTCATGATCCACAACCAGGCAAGCATTTGGGGTGTGCAAACCCTTGAAGATGATAAAATGGGAGCTCTGTTGGGGGCATGAGTGCAGTCATCTGTTGCCTGCTGTTGCGGGAAGCCAGCACACTGGAAATCTGTGTCTGAGATGGGGCTTTTCTCCTTAAAGAAATCAAAATAATAACCATTCCTTCGTGATCAAAGACCTGATGAACTCTACGACTCTGTAGACTGAGAGAGATGATGTGTCAGTCACCTGGAATGACTCAGTGAACAAGAAGCTGAGAGTCATTGTGACGCCAGCCTCCACAGAATGAGCAGTCCAAATAAAAGAGCATGGTGGAAGAATGTTACATATCTTGGTGATTACAGGCTTTGAATACCTAACCAAGCAATGGTATTTGCATTGAATCAGTCCAGGTACAATGTGGCATCTTTGAAGACATTCAGCACGTGGGCTCCTCACGGCTCTTGTAAATACATGCTGGTATTTGTGTACATTTTATTCCATATATATACTTTAAACTCTATTTTTATATAATTGTTGAATGTTGCTGTGTTTTTGTGGTATATCACACACTGCCCAACACACCACAGCAAATTCCTAATACACATAAATGTATATGGAAAATAAATTTGACTCCTGAAGAACATGACTTTGCCTTAAAGTCCCTGATCCTCCCTGTGGCCTGCAATAGCTCCTGCAACTTCTCCAGCAAAATGGCGACAGTGAAGTGACCACTCAGCTAGATGCCATCGCAAGCACTGGCACTTGGAAGGGACACAAACCACTCAGGGCTTCTGGTGTCAGCAAAATAATCCTTTTAATAATAAGTGAAATAAGAAAATGGCAGGCTGTGCTCCTTGTTCTACCCAGCTAATTCCACAATGTTATTGTGTGGAGTCTATATTGGTAAAGGTTGGAAACTTACACAACAAGTGAAGTGCCCATCCGATGCTAGAAAATTATCAGGCCAAGTACCTAGTACAATTTTGCAATTGGTATTGCAGCAGAAAGAAATGATTGCTAGCTCAATTTAATCCGACTGAGATCAAAATTAGATTGAATAGTGCTTTGAAAAAAATTATACCATATACTTCTTCCCCAGTCTTTTTCTTTTTTTCTCCCCCCTTCCTCCCCCTCCCCCTCTTAATAAATATCAGAGCCAAAGTTTTACTCAATCATTTGACATTTTATGCCATCCACTGTATCGGATAGGCAAGCTGTGTAAATGCCACAGCCCCAATACAAGCTGCGAAGATTGCCTCGCTTTTACACCATATCTCATTTTAATAGCACTTTAATGTTACTACTATGAGAAGTAACAAAAAAGTGAAAGATATAATGTTTACGCTCAGTTATTCTTTACATTCTTGTGTTTGCCTAGTTTACTTGCAATAAACATCCTGCACGTATGCAATTTTGAACACACAGTAATCTTCACACAGTTTCTTTTTACTTCTTTTAATGCTGTTTGTTCATATTGAAAGTGATAAGTACAGTTAGATTTATATCAGAATGAAGTAACATATTGTCAATACTAGATCTTTCGAGAAAATGGCCCTTTAAGTATACCAAGTGAAAATTCTCAAGCCAATCAATACATATGTTTTGATCTGTTTCTATGTCTCTCCAGTAATGGGCAATAGACATGGGCGAGTTGTCTTCACTGAACTTGGTCACCAATGTTTTAGGCCTCCATGATGTACGTTGTTTTGATCGCCGCTCGATATCAGTTTTCAGAATCAATTTTATTTAAATACATCTGTTAGATTAATTAGTAAAGAGATAAATTAAAAGCTGGTGTATATTTGTGGATTTCAATGTACACATACTCCAATGCCCCAAGAACAACAGCCTGGCTTTTGAGTTAAACCCCATTTTCCCCATTCAGCCTCAGGTGCCTATCTATACAATCTACAAGCCAATATCCACCCATTTTTCAGTCATTGGTTGCTAACATCAGGCTGTAAGCATGCTGTCTGGTTTGTTTCTCTGCTCTAGATGTCAAAGGTATGGGAAGCGTAGACAAACCTTCCCAGCACTTCATGAATCCAAACTAACGAGCTTCCTATCAAAGCTACATGCACTACACATTGGACATGTGTAGCTTTGACCAAACTGAATGCAGATGACTTGGTAGAGCATGCAGGACACCAATCACCAGTGTAGTGTCTGCACCCCATAAACATCCTTCACTTCCTCATGGATCTGGCTCCTTAGATTTCTGTATGTACAGGGATGGGCCACATCCGTAGGATATTCAGTTGTGCATCTCCTTAAGCTTTCACCATGCTGACACCATTGGCATCCACTGGAATGTTCATCAGCCCAACTTTGTCCACCTTCCTCCTAACTGCAAAACTCTTGTGTACCGGGGCTCCAACCGTTGCAAAGGACACATGTACCGCACTGAGGGTAGGGTTCACCTGCATCTCCAATCCGGAGCTGTACACATCTACAAATGAAAAATTAAGCTGACGTTAATTTCAATGGTGAATAACTCTTTTGACCACAATTAAAATGGATTCTCCAAGAGAAAGTCACAGCACTGGAAGACCTTTATGCGCTTCCATTCCTCCCTTCTTTGTCTGAAAGTTCTAACTTTCGTTGAATTTGATGCTCATAGACTGTCATAGTTCCCCCATTACCTTATGCCAGTGTAATTCTCAAAACTGTGTGCAAACAAGCTAAGTGTTCTTTACATTGTTTTCTAAATGAGACATTACAGCATAGCCTCAAGTTAGATGATTCAGTTGACTGCACTCAAAAGTATTATGTTGGTTGTGATGGATTTTGGAATATCTTGTAGTCATGAAAGTTGCGACTTAAATGCAATTTATTTCTTGCTTGGTGATTATTACACTCCTAATAAAGGCACATATAACTCACTCCAGGTGCATACACTGGATCTCTAAAGCAAAAATCAATATCACATTTGCTATAATCTTTTACCCTCCTCATAGCCCATTTAGAGCTCGTGAAAAGTCCTCTTTTTGAATCAGAAGTCAATAAACACTACTTAGGATGAGTTACCTGAATCAAGCTCCGCTACAAAATCGGCAAGGGGTAATGAGCTTGAGTGGAGCGACACAAAATTCCACGCACAGTAGCCTGACTATATTATGATTTCATCAACTTGCAATTTTGGCTTGTTTAAAAAAAAACATGATACCATTGTAGAAATTGAGTAAGCGTTCTACACAGTTATCTGCCTCAACAACCAGTTCAGCTAGCTTAAATGTGTAACAATGTCTAACCTGTCATACCAGATCTTTTCCAAGATGCATCAAATTTACAACAGCTGAGTAGTGTATTAATAGCAGGGTAAAGTGAGGATAAAGACTAAAATGAAGGTGGAAGATTTCTATTGCACCACATTAACAACCCCTATAACATCTGCCATAACCATAACACTAGTTGCTAATAACGAGGGGGTGGGTGTGTCTTCGGTCTCAACTTGCCTCCCCGCTGACAGAAAGTAGCTATTGATGGAGTATGGTGCAATGAAGAAAAGACTTCAACACTGATCCTATGCTGAGCTCATCAGTAGCTCTATGCCAAGGGCTGACAACCAAATAACTGATTTTTCATCGGATGGGTTGAAACTTTCTCTATCTTCAGAGATTATTTGGATTTTGAGTATTCCTAAAACAGACCCAACAAATGTAACCTCCTAAACCATGAACTTTAATTTTCTGCAATAGGCTTTGATGTGGCACCTTATCAAATGCCTTCTGGAAGTCTAAGTACATGTGCTGGATCCTCTTTATCCACAGCGCATATCACTTCTTCAAAAGAACATCAATGAAATAGTTAAACTTGATTTCCCTTTCACAAAGCCATTTTGACTGCCTAATTGCTTAGATTTGTTTTTCCCCCAAAGTGCCCCACTATAGCATCCTCAATAATGATTTATTATTTTATATCACATATATTCAGCCAAGTGGCCTGTTGTTTCCCCATTTTTTGATTTCCTCTCTTTTTGAATAAAGAATGTACACTTGCAACATTTTCAATATAATGGGACCTACCCCAAAGCCAGGTGAGATTGTAAAATTAAAAACCAACACATCTCATTAGACACTTATTTTAAGACCCTCGGATGGTCCAATCAAAACCCACAGAATCTTACACCCACAACTTGCTCAGTACCACCACCCTTAGGGATTGTAATCCTCCTGAATTGCTCCCTCTGTTCCTGTTTCAGATTTGTGGTTGTTTCAAGAAGTTATGTAGGCCCTGACCCACCCCCAGGTGAGAGCTCTACAAGTTGGGCTCAGTCAATGGCTGCACTCTGTGAATAAATCAGGACTTAATGTAGCTCTGTCTTTGTACCAGTGATGTACTTGTCCTGCTGCTGTTCGTCTGAGAGATTCCTGAAGGGTTTGTTGAGGTCTTTTCCGAGAGCCATCTGGTTCCTCCTTTTAATTTCACCCTTCTGTGAGATTTTGCCTTCTAGTTCATCTGCCCAAGACAGATTCCAGTCCCAAACGAGAGCAGGGTCAGATTCCGGGCACACACTCATGACCTCTGATCCTTCTGTTGGATTGTGGGAGACAGCATCAGGGAAAGTAGTCGGCAGGAAGGAGGATGAAGAGAGTGCTAGAATTAGAGAAGCAAATGGATTCAAATCAGAATCATCTTATACTGAGAAACAACTCATCGTTGAAAACTAAAACATAAGCATAAGATGCAATGAACTAAACTAATACAGACCAAGAGGTATATCAAAGAATTCAAATAACAGGAACATTTTAAAATTGAAGAGCTAGGTGAGGATGAAACCACAAAGGCCAAAGACTGACGGTATAAATTACATTAGAGATGTTACCCAGGCGACAAGAATTGTCAAGGATTCTGGCTGCTCTGTGGTACCTAAGAAACACATGCTCCCAGAACTTGTGTGTAGGTTCATTCAAGCAACTTACAGACCATGAGGACAAAAATAAGGGGAAAGAGGGAGAAACAGAGTGAGAGATGGGCAGAAAGAAGTTGAGGCAGAGTGCGAGAGAGAGGGGGGAGATGGTAGGTGAGGAATGATAGGAATCAGACGCAGGTTTATTATCACTGACGTCATAAAATTAGTTGTTTTGTGGTTAAAGTACTATAAGTTACAATAATATATAAAAATAAATAGTGAAAAAGGAGACTAAATAGTGAGACAATGTTCATGGCTCATGGACTGTTCAGAAATTGGATAGCAGTGGGGGAAAAACTGCTCTGGGTTGAGTCTGGGTACCTCCTCCCTAATGGTAGGAATGAGAAGAGGGCATGTATTGGATGGTGAGGTTCCTAAATACTGCCTTCTTGAGACATCGCCTTTTGAAGATGTCCTTGATGCCGAGGAGGCTAGCGCCCATGATGGTGCTGGCTGAGGTTACAATCCACTGCAACTTTTTCTGATTCTGTGCAGTAGCCTCTCAGTACCAAATGGTGAGGCAACCAGTCAGAATGCCCTCCACATTAAATCTGTAGAAATCTACTGGCCTTTGGTGACATACCCAATCTCCTCAAACTCCTAACGAATGTTCCATGGTTGCATCAGTATGTTGGGCCCGGGATAGATCCTCTGAGATTTTGACACCAAGGAGCTTGAAACTGCTCACCCTTTCCAGCACTGATCCTTTCATGAGGACCAGTGCGTGTTCCCTCAACTTCCACTTCCTGAAGTCCACAATCAATTTCCAAGTCTCACTGACACTTAGTGCAAGGTTGTTTTCACACCACTCAACGAGCAGATTTGTCTCTCCTGCACGCCTCCTCTTCACCATCTGAGATTCTAGCAACAGCAGTGGTGGCATCGGTGAATGTTTAGGTGGTGTCTGAGCTGTGCCTAGCCACACAGCAGGTCAGTGGGCTAAGCATGTGTCCTTATTCTGGTTGAATGTTGCCACAACAACATCTCATTCAACGTCAGCTTAACTAAAGAGCTGATTATTGACTATAGGAGAAAGAAGCCAAAGGTCCACGAGACAATCCTCATCAGGGGATTTGAGGTGGAGAGGGTCCATAACTTTAAATTCCTTGGTATTATCATATCAGACGATCTGTCTGGGCTTGTCATCTAAAATTCTGACAAACTTCTATAGATGCATAGTGGAAAGTATCCCGACTGGTTGCATCACAGCCTGCTATGGAAACAACAGTTCCCAACAATGGAACAACTGCCAAAAAGTGCTGGACACAAGTCCAGTCCACCATCACAGGAAAAGCCCTCCCCACCATTGCGCACATCTACAAGGACAGCTTCCACAAGAAAGCAGCATCCATCAAGGACCCCCACCATCCAGGCCATGCTCTTTTCTCACTACTACCATCGGGCAGGAGGTACTGGACCCTTAGGTTCTACACCACCAGGTTCAGGAACTGTTATTACCCTTCAATCATCAGGCTCCTGAAGCAATGTATAACTTCACTCACCTCAATTCTGAACTGATTCCACAACCTATGTACTCACTTTTAAGGACTCTGCAACTCATGTTATCGGCATTATTTATATATTTATTTGCACTGTTTGTCTTCTTTTTTTTGGTTTTTTGTCAATCTTTGTTGTGTGTAGTTTTTTTTAAATTGATTTGATTGTATTTCTTTGCTCTACTATGAATACTTGCAAGTGAATTAATTTCTGGGTAGTATATGGTGATATGTGTGGCGCGTGGTCAAGTGGTTAGGGCGTTGGGCTCACAATCTGAAGGTCGTGGGTTCGAGTCTTGGCCGAGGCAGCGTGTTGTGTCCTTGAGCAAGGCACTTAACCACACACTGCTCCAGTCCACCCAGCTGAAAATGGGTACCGGCAAATGCTGGGGGTTAACCTCACGATAGACTGGTGTCCTATCCGGGGGGGGGGGGGAGGGCAGTGAGTCTCGTACTCTCAGTCGCTTCACACCACAGAAACCGGCATAAGCACCGACCTGATGGGCCACAAGGCTCGGGACAGACTTTGAATATACATAGTTTACTTTGAATTTTACTCACAATAGCGGGAAGCCACAGCAGGGACGGATGAATGTGGGATTCTGGATACCTGAGCTGAACAAATATGAAGGAGGAATAAAATGAGAAAGGAAATAAATTGGAAGGATGAAAATGCTGGAAAAGAATTATATGGAAAAGAATCAGGTGTGTGAAGGAACAAAATGGGGAGAAGAAATACAAGGAAAGGAATATCAAGAAAGAATACATTGGTGGGAAGGGAATAAGACTGGGTGACAGGAATATTGGGAGGAACACAGTGCAAAGGAGGTGAAGAAGGAACATGGGGATGATAAAGTTGGAAGTAGGAACAAAGCTGGAAGCAGGGACATGGTGAGAAAGAAATGGAGGGTGATGAACTCACAGCATGGAGAGGAACATGGAGATAAAAATGAGGGATAGAACATGGGGAACAATGGTGAAAAGTAAAGAGAAGAAACTCAGAGGAAGGAACACAGGATAGTTAAGAAACTTGGAGGAACACGGGGAACAGGAACATGGGTCGGGCAGGTGGACGGCATAGGCATTAATTACAGAAGGGAGATGAATATGTGCTGAAGGAACATGGGGAATGAGATAAGTGAATAAATGTGAGGGTGGATAGGAACATAGGGAGAGGGAATGTGGCAAGGGAAGGAAGACAGAAATGAAAGAGCATGCAGAGACAGGATTGTCAGGAAGGATGGAACGCAGGGGAAACTGATGGTAAACACAGAAGGCAATGGAACAAGTTAATCAGCTGGTGGAGAGAGAAAGAAGTGTGTATGTGAACGAGTAGGTCAAATTGCTGATATGGAGGCAACACAGGGGACGTTGGAGATGTGGATTATTACGGGTAGACACATGGAGGGACTTCACATGTAGGTACTGAGCCAGAGAGCATATATTTGAAGTTCTCTTTAATACAATTTGCCTGACTATACTGTATCTATTTAATGACTCAGTCCACTAATCTCACTGCATTTCATAATGATAAACACAAGCATCCCACTTTTGTTTTCCTTCCCAAATATTCTCCCTCTGACTCCTCTTCTTTGTACATCAGGGTCAATTGTCCTTTTGCTTAGATCTCCAGAATCATTTTTTTTTTAGGAACAGGGATGAGGGGGAAATTAGAGGTCAGGCTGCCTTCCAAGCCTCCACTCCACGTTCAAAGACCAACGATGTGGACGTGGGACATCCATGGTTTGATGTCAGATGTCGGACCGGCAGAAAGTGGATGGGGACAGCACCCCTGTCCCCCCACTCCAGAGTCAGCAAAATGACAGCAGAATCCAAAGTCAGGGAGTTCTCGGCAGGAAGGAGGAACGAGCTTTGATGACCCGGTGTTCACAAATCGGTGAATCTGGACTTTGACGCCTAGTGCTTGGGTTCCTGCCATTGGCAATTCCGTATTTTGAGGCCTGATGTTTGGTAATTGGCATATCCTGGGATCTAGGCCTAAGAGTCGAATCAGAAGTCCAAAAGTTGAGGCTTGTTGGCTGGAGCCAAGTCTGCGTATCTTCGTGCGCCTACTGGGGAGGACGAAGTCTGGTGTCTGAAGGCCTGAGCCCAATTCTGGTGGAGGTCTGCTCTCACTGCACATAAACAGCTCCTCCGTGGAGAGAGTTAGGAGCACCCCAAGTTTCATGGAGTGCACCTAGTCCCTCAAAACCACCTCTTTAGTCAAGAAAGCCCTGCAGTGTCTCCACTTCCTAAGGAGATCGAGGTGAGCGAGCCTCTTCCTCCATTCTAACCAATTTTTACAGGAGCATGATCGCGAGCATCCGGACCAGCTACATCACTGTCTGGTACAGGAATTGCAAGGCATCTGACTGCAAGAGCCTACCAAGGATTGTGAGGACTGCCAAGAGGATCATCGGGGTCTTTCGACCACCCATCCAAGATATTTATCAGGAGTGCTGAATATGCAGTGGCCTTAGCATTATCAATAATCCTTCCAACAATGTCTTTGACCCCCTACCATCAGGCAGGAGGTACCACAGTATCAGGACACGGCCTGTTAGAATGGGGAAACAGCTTCTTCCCGCAGGTAGTGAGACTACTGAACTCCTTGCCACATCCACGTCTCACCACATATGAAGTGTCAGTTGCATTATACTGATTACCTTTTAACTTTTATTGTAAATGCACCTTATTATTTGTGAATTTATTTGTGGTAATATTACTTTATGTGTTGTGTGTATGAGTTATATGTACTGTGCTGTGCACCTCAGCCCAGAGGAGCATTGTTTTGATTGGTGGTATACATGAATAAGGTTGAATGAGATTAAGCTCAAACTTGCATGTTGTGGGCATGCTATTTTGGCATTTGAATGCATAGCAACACTTACGGGCTGCCCCCAGCACACCCTTGGGCGTGTTGGTGGTTAATGCAAATGACGTATTTCACTGCATGCTTCAATGTAAACATAACAAGTAAACTTGAATTATTCTTCAAAGGTTCACCAAAGCATTTTTATGAGGGTAATGTTCCAGGAGAGGCAACAGTGATCAAGCTGGTTCCACTTAACAATGATAACTGGAACTTTGTTGGACATTTTAAGGTGAATAGGGATTTTTAGTAGACATCAGGATTAGAAATTTAGCACCTAAATTGATCACCAATCACCATATCTAAACTGCTGACACAATGGGTGAGTCTCCCTTGGGAAAGAACCCTTTCCCAGTAAGCCATTGAGGGACTGAGGAACACTCTCTTCAATCAATCAATCAATGCCATTTTAATCGTAAAACAATGCCTGTAAACTAGGCAAGGCAGCTCAAAGCACACACAAATCCTGTGAGGATTGTATCATCACTTCGCTCAACTATAAAGCTGAATGAGGCCAGGGCAGATTTAGGACACTGAGAACAAATTAATTAATTGAGCAACAGACAGTGCTTCAATCGGCATTTCCATTGCACTGTCCTCAGATCAAATCTTAATGCTGCCGTAAATATCACAGCCTGAGAGACACAAAAAAGACCAGTAAACCCTGACCTCAATTTAAATGCATTTTACAATTACCCAGTAAATGGGAAGACAAGCAATCCAATAAAATAGGACTTTTACGTTTCATTTAATCCTTGTAGTGCAGCAGCAGGAAAGCAGGCCGGATGCAAAGGTCAGAAGAATAGGTGTTTATCATCGTGACATGTGCACCATGCAGTCCATTTGCAAAGACCTTCAAAGCAGCTTTGAATGGTTCAATAAAAATGGTGTGGGGGGGGGGGAGAGAAAGACTACTGTGTCAGAATAATTCAGCCCTGAAATTCCACTAGGTTTCTGCCCACACCTCCATTGGACAACCAATTAAATTCACAGACATCCCTTAGAAACAGTTCTAGTTGTCCACGTTTCAAAAGACCCTCGAGGTTGTGAGTTCAAATCTCACTCTGAACATCCAAGGATACAATGTGGGCTGGCACAACTAAGCAACGCTAAGGAAGGTGAAGCATTAGAAAGGGATACAAAACAGCTTGCACAAAATCCTGGATGAACTCTGCAGGTCAGGCAGCATTTATGGAAAAGAGTGAACAGTCGGTGTTTTAGACTGAGACCCTTCTTCGGGACAAAATAGCTTGTTGTTTTGTTTGAAGGATAGCACAGAGTTCTCCTGGAACCCTGGTCAATGTTTATTCCTGAATCAAATCCATAATTTACCTACCTGGTCATCTGCCTAACGTGTTCGCGGAGTCTGTCTTATGCGGATGTGACCGGTACGTTTCTTAGTGTATAACAGTAATGTAATAACTTTTTATGAAACCCAGGTACTGAAAATCTACAATAAAAGCAGAAAATGCTGAAAATACTCAGCACACCAGGTAGCAACTGCAAAAAGAGAAGCGGAACCACAAAATTTAATTGGGTGTAAAGCACCCTACCACATATCTGGATATTGAAAGGTGCTATGCAAATACAAGTTATTTTACACTTCTCTGCATCCTTTGGAACATCAAGTACAGAAAATCCTAAAGATGTTGCAACAAGGTCAGAGGTTTGCAATCGAATGTTTGATGTAACTTGTCTCTTTCTCCCCCCACACACAACTGCATTTATAAGGATTTGGCTTTTAATGCTTGGTCAGGTACTGGTTTATCAAATTGCGCCAATGGAGGATATTAAGACACACTGGAGATTGTATGCTGAATTGGAAGCTTCTTTGGGATATTTATAGCAACTAAAATGCTTAGAATTTTCAAACATTTGCTGGTTGAAATTACAATGTGGGAAAATAAGAATAGCAACCTCGGCAAAATGCTTTGACATCCTATTTACAGCCTTACCATAAATAGACTTATCACACAGCGTAGCTGACTTCAACCACACTTCCTCTGAAATAATGCTGATTGCATGTTTTGCTATTATAATCTCCGCTTCCTGGTTCAGTGGTCTGACTGTACAGAACGTGTTGGCCAGAACACTGCACTTAATGCAAAAATCCCTCCAGTCATAAATCATACTGAAATATGCCTGGGTAATTACCTTGTGCGGAGCATCCGTCTGCTGACTGTGGAATAACTCAAAGAGGAGTTGGTGGTGGTGCAGGGCCAATCCACAGTAAATGGTAGAAGGATGAGTCAGCTCAGAGAGAATGTCAATGCGGACGTCCTCTCTCCCCCGCCCCCCATCGAGCAGAATATTCAAAAGCCTGAAAGCATGAACCACCAGGTGATATGTGCTTTGACGTTGGAATTGATGACTTTATGGCTAAGTTTGTGGATGATACAAAGACAGGTGGAGGGGCAGGTAGTGTTGTGGAACAGGGAGTCTGCTGAAGGGCTCAGACAGATTAGGAGAATGGGCAAAGAATGTAGAGAAGTACATGGTCATGCAAAGTGTAGACTACTTTCTAAACAAGGCGCCAATTCAAAAATCAGAGGGGCAAAGTTATTTGGGAGTCCTTGTGCCAGCTTCTCAGAAGGCTGAGGAAGGCAAATGCCATGCCAGCATTCATTTTGAGGGGACGAGAATAAAAAAGCAAGGATGTAACGCTGAGACTTTATAAAGGCATTAGTCAGACCGCACGGTTTTGTATTTTCAAGTATGTATTTCTGATTGAGCAACCTTGCAACAATAATCTCCTTCAGGATAAATAAAGTTTTATCTTATCTTATCAATGACTTGCACCTCACTGTCTGCCTGCACTGGGCACTTTCTCTGTTGCTGCAACACCTTGGCTGCATTGTTGTTTTGCCTTATACGACCTCAATGAAATGACCCATTCAGGTGGTGTGCAAAACAAACTTCTTCCCCTGTTCCTCAGTGCACGTGACAGATGAACCAATTTACTAACTGGGGGAGATGGAAATCTGCTGCAGGTTGCAATGCAGGCCTGGATCCCAGAGGCTGGCCAGACAGCCAATGTACTGCCTCTGTACGGCCATGGAAGTGGCAGAGACAATCAGAGCCTCCTCAGCATATCCAGCTGTGTGAGTTGTCTGTTTCCACAAGTTTTACTTCCAAGGTTCTGCCTGTCTCTCTGTAGCTGTTATACATTGTTATTGTTTTACTTTGTCCTACCTCAACGTACCGGGTAATGACCTGATCTGTATGAACAGTATGCAAGACACGCATTTCACTGTATCTCAGTATATCTGACAATAATAAACCAATTCCAATTACTCCCTGGTCATGAAGCACATTAAACAGACAAGTGAGGGAGATGGACAGTGCAGCAAACTCAGCAAACCAAAAAATATGCAGACTAGTGTCTCCCACGGGTCAACACAAGGCGACAACACCCTTCAAAGGGAAATGAGACAGATCCTCAAAGAAAACGTTGGGGAATAGGCATAGGGAATTAAATGGCTCCTCACTGAGTAGTAGGGCAGACATACACACACTGGAGTGAAGTGTCTATACTGCATAAATCAGCACTGGGAAGTTATGTAATCATGTTGTCTCATTATTAACTCTTAGAAGCAAAGACATGATCTATGGAGAAAGGCCCTTCAGCCCACTGAATGTGCTCTGACCCATTTATACCAATCCTTCATTAATCCAATTGTGTTTATTCTCCACGCATTCTCAGCAACTCTTCCCCACGTTCCACCACTCACCCACACACTGGGGGTAGTTTGGAGTTGTCAGTTAACCAACAAACCCCATGTCTACGGCGGAGAACCCAGAGAAAACCCACGTGGTCAGCAGGAGTATGTGCAAATTCCACACAGTCGAGAACGTAGGTCAGGATTGAACACGAGTCTCTGATACTGTAAGGCAGCAACTCTACTAGCTGCGCAACCATGCCACTCCTTTGACGAAGTGGGGTGGAAGGAGTCTGTAGGACCTTTAACGAAAAGATGCAGTTTACTTCCAAAAGGCCTCTTCCAAAGTTCCACATGAGAAACTGGAAAAACTATCTGCCAAAGGAACTCAGCAGGTCAGGCAGCATCAATGGTAGCAGAAAATGGGCAGTCGATAGCTTGGCTCAAGACCTTTCACACGTCGCCAGAGGAGAAAATGTTCACTAAACTCAGCGCTGTAGGATTCAAACTAAATCCTGGGAATGGATGAAGTGACTGGAGGACTGGGAGAAGCATAATGTTGAACTGGTGACTACAGTGAATGGGGTTCTGAATCACATCTTGAACCGCTGAATTTCTACCTATATCCAGCATGCTGATTCTGTTTCTACAGGCATCCAGCCAAAGGAAACTGGTCCAAAAGAAACAGGCAGAAGAAATAAGGCCTTTTTTGAAACACAGCTGACTATAATCTGGAACTCACTACTTGGGAAAAAGATGAAACAAATTCAACTTTTGAAAAGAAAATGAAGAAAATTTCCAGCTTAAGAAAACAAGGATAATGGCTCATCAAAAGAGCTAGCTGAAGGGCAAAGGGCCAAATAGCTTCCTCACACCTTATAATTCTGTACTGGAATGGGAATTGAAACTACAGGCTCCTGACACAAAGGCCAGGGTGCCACCATCAAGCTCACTAGACCAGCTGGGATATGGTGTATGGCCTGTCCTTCTGGATCCACTTAGTGATCCCAACGTGATATTCAGCATAAACGTTAGCTCTGTTGAAATGCCACAGTGGGATGTACCTGTGTAAGGAGTTTCCTTCTCCGGCTGTGCCAGCCCAAAGCAGAAGCTGTCTACTGCCACAGCCAGTGCCTGAGCAAAGTTGGCGTCCATGAGGAAGGAGCCATCAGATGAGCTGACCATGCTGCAACGGGCACTGGTGAAATTGTCCTCAGACACTGAGCCCCAGCCGTTGGCCAAAGACCCCGCCAGGGAGCTCTCGCACTCGCTGAGGCTGGAAGTTGGGCTGTGGCAGGACCTGTGAAAATATCGGCGCAAGTTCACGCGGGCAACCTCCATGTCCAGGTCATCATCATCGTCGTCATAGTCCACAGTGTCTGTTTCCAGGTCAGAGAGTTGTGGCCCGCAGATGTACCCGTATGTATGGGGAGGTGAGAAAGGTCTTTCAAAAGTGGACACATTGTCTGTAAAGTGCCTGTAAGTAAGGAAAAACAAAGTTTCATCAATGCCCATCACCAGCAGCTTAACTTGCAAGTGTCTCTATAACTGATCAAAAGTATTAAAACATTTTTAAATACTTTACAGCAGTGCTACACTTTGAGCATTGGCAACAAAGAAAAAGTGGGAAATCACAGAACTAGCTTTTGGAGGAAATTCTACAGCTAAAGATATTGGCAACTCAAGACCAACAGGATGGAAGAAACCAAGGGTTTCCATATGACCAGAAGGGTTGATCATAGTTACTCAAAAGTCAAACAAACCAACATTAGACAGAGGCTGCTAGGGAGGATGGAACGATCAAATGCACGTAGTAGGAGCAAGGGTAGGCTACTCTGCCTCTCAAACCTGTTCAAACAGTGGCTAGTAAGCAGAATTCGTTCACTAAAAAAAAATCACCCAAAGAACCCTCAAAATGAGAATGAGATTAAAGTATTAGATTGGCAAAGTGGTGGCAAAGGCATGCTGGGAAAGAGTAGCTATTGGCGGACCCAATTTCCTTGCTACCAAATTCAAAAGAAAATAAGAGTCTTATGGGTTTTAAAAGTTATGCCCCATTTTATGGACAATATTTAGCCCCTCCTTTAACTTTACTAACCCGGATAAACTAGTCATGAGAACATTACTCTGTTTAGAAGCTTCCAACATACAAGCTAATTGCTGTAAATCCTCATGTCAGAATGTGTTAGGTAACCCTGCAAGAAGGTAGTGAAAGGAACGCCACAAACATATTGCCTCAGCTTGATTTTTTTTTAGTTTGACTGTAAATAACAACACACTAGAGGGGCAAATCATAAACACAAGAAGTTCTGCAGATGACGGAAAATCCAAAGCAACACACACAAAATGCTGGAGGAACTCAGCAGGGAGCATCCATGGGAATGAAGAAGCAGTCGACGTTTCAAACCAAGACCCTAGACAATGGTAATTATCAGATCATTGGTGACATGACATAGAATGGTCCACAAAAACTAGACCACGTGCTGTGTTTGTGCTTATACCCACACAGGCCTTCTCCTCCCCTCTTTTTATCCCAGCCTTCCCATTATCTATGTTCTCTGCTCTTCATCTCAACTATTCTTTTTGAGAGCATACTTTATATTGTCACCAGTCTATGGGTAAGCAAATTTCTTCTCAATTCACTCTGGAAGTGGTACATGAAAATGTTACATTCACAATCCTGGCCTGAGGAGCATGCTTTCTCCATGTACACTATCAAGTGCCAACATATTAGATCCTACTATTGAGGGAGTCTATTTAAGGGGCTTCTGTTGAGTCACACTTCAAGCTTCTCAAACACACAGAACAGAGACGCGCCCTTGGGCCCATCCGGTCTACACTGACCATCAAATACCCGTTTATACTAATATACTGATCCTATTATCAATCCTTTTTTATTCTTCCTACAGTTCTCATCAACATGCCTCCTCCCCACCAGATTCTGGAACTCACCTACATCCTAGGGGGAAATTTACAATAACCAATTAATCTATTAACCAACATGTTTTTGGAATGTGGGAGGAAACCAGAATGCATGCAGCAAATCCACATGGTTATAGGGAGAACATGCAAACTCCACAGGGACGGTACCCAAAGCCAGGATTGAACCCAGGTTTCTGGCACTGTGAGGCAGCAGATCTACTAGGTGCATCACTAAGAATTTCTCTCATCCAGAAATCCTCAAGTGCGGTGACAGAAAGTTTAGAAAAGCTGAAGGTTCCTCCTCAAACCTTTGGTTGCTCTCGCCTGTCAGCTCCAGATAATGAGCTACTTGTTCTGGACGGAGACCCTTCTCAGCATTGTTCGTAGACAGGGGGAGGGTGGCAGTGGACTGATGGCTGTAACACGTGGTGTGAGTTGACAACTTGTCTCCTGAAAAAGAGCAGCAGTCCTTCCTCGTTCTTCTTGGTGAGACCCTTTTTGATTCAGAAGTCTTTGCAGATTTGCTTCGCCTGAAACAAAGACCAGTACCAGTGAGCCTTTCCCTTGAAGTTTCTCTTACTGAACGTCCTTGTGTTGAGGAATGGGTACTAAAGAAAATCAGAATAAGCACAAGTCAACCCACAACCTTGTGCTTCTCTCCCACATGAAGCAATTCTTAAAACACACCATTTTACCATGTGCCTTTAAGCCTCCTGTATTGTTTGGATTAAAATTTTATTTGTTAACAGCCCTGTGATATTCTGTAGGTTACTTTTCAATGTTAGTAGCTTGAGATGTAAAGTGGTTGCTGGTGTTCAGGCCCAGAATCCTACGCTTCATTCACTTCATGTTTAAATCAACCCTTAAGGGTTAAGTGGCTCTGGAGTGAGATAGCTGGACATAGTAAGAATAGCTGATTTTCTAAGATACATTGTTTTTCTTAAACAATTCAATTGCTGCACAGTCATTGTCAAAGCTTGCAGTTAATATTCCACATTTATTTACTCGTGAACTTGAGTTCCTTCACTGCATGGAGTTTTGAACCCACATTTCTGGATGGCAAGTCTAGCATTCTGCATTGCTGGTCCTGTTACAGCACTGTTTTCCTACCGTGCATCCAGATCATAACAGCTCAGTAACTCAACCTCTGCCTCTGTCCTATATCCCTTTTTAGAAATAACTATTTTTTTAAAAAAAATCTGCTCCTTTCTCTCTTCTAAATTGAAGTGATCATTTCCATAGCCTTATGAAGGACATGTAATAAATTTCCACCACCTATGGGTGTAAAAGTGCTCCCTGATTTCACCCCTCAGTGGCACAGGCCGAACTTCATGATAATTCCTTGTTCCAGAGGATGAGTAACACGCCGGATTCCGATCACCAAACTTAGTGGTGAGAGTACTACTGCAACCAGGTCCATTCCTACTCTCATCCAACATCTCACTCAGTTTGGAGGAACATCAACTTTGTCTCCTTATCTCAAGGACAATGAAGCAATTTATAGCACCATTAACAACTTTCCACCTCACATGTGATACCAGAATGGGGACGTCAGTAGTGTGGTTCTCCCACTTTCCTTCAAGGTCATGGATAAATTCTCCACCTTTCTCCTCTCCACTATGCTCAGAAATATAAAATGACCCTTACCTTTCCTCTGTGCCCTGGACCTCTCCTGGTTCCTCTACAGGGCGAGGGGGAGGAGGAGGAAGAGCGTCAACAAGTTTTAGTCCGAAACCATGATGCTGAGCCTTTGGGGAACAGAAAGTCTTCAACACTGGCTTCCCATCACCTGCCAAAGAGACATCGAGGTTAAAGGCACAGGCCAGCACTTGGAAACCCAATTCAGCCACAACTCCATGGTCCTATTGTAATGTACAGACTCAGATGACATGACATCACTTCCCTGGCAATGTTGTCACTTATTGTGCAGAACATGAATGTCAATATTAATGACAAACACCAAGAAACAAGATTGCACCACACCTCACTTCTTTATACTATGCATTGATGACTGAGGATTCAGCATACGGATTACAAACACTGCCATTTTTCTTCTGCATCCACTGTGTATCCCAATCAGCCCGGGCTATCACAGTGGGGCTGAATGGACTGCTACATGCAGCTCAATGACACCAGCATGATTTCCAACCTGCACAAAAGCCAGTTTCCATAGCACAGATGAAGTCAGTCTGGAAGAGACCAATGGCATTCTTCCTGTCCATTGACCCATAGTTATCCCTCAGGTAGTATCAGAAAAGCCGATAAATTGGGCATTTGTTCTGTTGCTTTTTCTAGGAGATTACACAGTTTAGCTCTTGCATTCTACACGATGCAGTGCACCTACTCAAACTGGCTCTCACTTCTTTGAGCAGTTTCAAAATGAGACGGCCATACAAGCCACGTCCCATCAATTGGTTGGTGTCTTGTTGAGGTTTAATTGACACACAACCATGCTGAACTTCTTCACTGTGTTCTCACCTCTAGAACGCCAGTCGCAATTGAAGTCAAGGAAATGGGTGACCGAGAGCTGTTGCGGACATGGTGAGCTGAAGGTTCGGTTCTCATGCTGCAAGACTATGACCCTATATTCACCCAAGTTGACCTTGCTCGGTGAAGGACTTTACTCCGCGTACTTTGCAACGGTGAGTGTACAAAAGATAGCTCTGGACAGAAGTTCCCAAACTGGATGTGGGCACTTACCTCCTGCTGCCCTGATCACTGCCCCCATTTTCCACCATATATATATCCTCCAGTGCTTGTCCACAGCGCTGTTTGCCAATATAAAGCAACATCCCCTACACTCCCAGACCACCCACTTAAACTCCTGACCGCATCCAACAACTGCTTGGCTGAGTGGTGTCACAAAGCAGCCTCTTACTCAATATCAGCAAGACCAAGGAGCTGATTATTGACTACAGAAGGAGGAAACCAGAGATCCATGAGCCAGTCTTCATTGGTGGATCAGAGGTAGATGGGGTCAGCAACTTTAAATACCTCAGCGTTATCATTTCAGAGGATCTGTCCTGGGCCCAGCACACAAGTGCTATTACAAAGAAAGCACGGCAGCACCTCTACTCCCTTAGAAGTTTGCAATGATCCATCATCTAGAACTCCGACAAACGTCTATAGATATGCAGTGGGGAGTATACTGACTGGTTGCATCATGACCTGGTATGGAAACACCAATGCTCTTGAACAGAAAAGCCTGCAAAAATTACTGGATATAGCCCGTTCCATCACGGGTATGCTCCCCCCACCATTAAGGACATCTACGTGGAGCGCTGTTGCAGGAAAGCAGCATCCTTCATCAAGGACCCCCACCATCCAGGCCATGCTCCCTTCTCACTGCAGCCATCGAGGAGGAGGTACAAGAGTCTCAGGACTCACACCACCAGGCTCAAGAACAGTTATTACCCCTCATCAGACTCCTGATCCAGAGGGGTTAACTTCACTTGCCCCAACACTGGACTGCTCCCACAACCTATAGACTCACTTTCAAGGACTCTTCATCTCAGGTTCTTGATATTTATTCCTTATTTATTTGTTCACTTATTTAATATTTGCACTGTTTCTGGTCTTTTGCTCATTGGTGGTTTACTTGCTGTGTGCGGTTTTTCATTGATTCTATGACATTTCTTTGTATTTACTGTGAATGTCCACAAGAAAATGAATCTCAGGGTTGTATATGGTGACATATAAATACTTCGATAATAAACTTACTTTAAGCCTTGAACCACCTCCACCAACAGATCTCTGAACTTCTCCTTACCTTCCCTGCATGCATTATCCTCTTCCTCGTTCCACAACCCACCCCACGAGATTCGTAAAGCTTCCAATGGCATGATACAAAGCTGATTTGGCGAAGCCTTACGCCCAACTGAATTTCTCGAGTTGAACCAATTATCACAGCAGTCAACTAACGAGACTCTATGATCATCTGGCAAATCCTACGCCTGAGCAGTAAAGTCATTTCCAATTGCACAGAGATAAGATGGAAAACAATTCATAGAAACAGTAAAGTGGTAAAAGACCAGGGGATTAGTTTTGCTAATATTAGTTAAGGGATAATTATGGGTCAAGGAACAAGGAGAATCCCATTTTTTTTTTAAGATGATCTTTTGTCCACACAAGGAGGAAGACGGGGCTTTGGTTTTTGACTTTGGAGGGTCAGACTAAGCATTGTGGCCAATTGCTTGTTTGAGATTTGTCTACAGCCTCCTGCCTCAGCTGCACATGCTGACACTGGGCTAATGATGAATCTTCGCAGACCTTTGTACAAGGAGTGATGACAAAGGACTTTGTCTCCCTTATTCTCTCTCCAAGTACATTTTATCTGTATTGTCGAGTAGAACCAATTAAAGATGATTATGAAATGAAATGTTATTTGCATTAAAGGCCCTCTCCATGTTGCCCGACTTGCACATACCCCCATAATATTATGAACTCACATACTATTAAATTCAAAAATCCGACATACGAACAGACGTAGCGCCTGTTGAAAAGTATCAAGAGGCCCTGAGCTCTTCTTAAACCTTCACTACCTTAGCCAACCAGTGAATTCTTCTTTCTTACAAATCATATCTGCTTTTAATACCAATAATTACAACACTGTGGAGGCGTGGTTACCTTATCAAGTGAATTTTGTGTTCTTTCCAACTTATGGACATCTGTGTTCATTATCCAGGGACCACTTGTATTATCTTACAAGATAGAAGGCCATTCAACCATCAAATATATGCTTCATGGCCCCAGCTTCAATCCTGATCTCCGGTGCTGTCTGTCTGCACGTTCTCCCTGCGACGGCATGAGCGTCCTCCACATATTCTAATTTACTCCTACCTCAAAGACACTACCGTGAATTTTCCTCAGTGTAGGTGAGAGGTGGAAGCTGAGGAAAATTCATGGGGATGTAGGGAGAATAAAATCAGGATCAACACAGCACTTGTGTAAAAATTAGTGCTTAATGGTCCGCACAAATTCAATGGGCCAAATGGTCTGTTTTTGTCTGGTACCTCTCTGTGGCTCCAATAACCGTTTTTAAGTGGCACAGAATTGTCTATGGGGAGAAAACCTCAAGAGTTTGAGTACATTGAGTACACTGTGATGGACAGGGACAATTAAAACTTACCTGTGGCAGAATCACAAACACATAGATTTAGACAAAATAAAGCACAGAACACAAGTTATATTAAATCATACAAGACAATGATGAAAGAGAACAAAAGACTGCAAAACAAGACATTTGTGGAAAAATAAAATCACAAACAAGTCCATGGAAATGCAAATGGTGGGTCATAGTGTTCCATTATTGAGGTAGGGTTAAGGTTAGTTCAAGAACTTGAACATCACCAGAGAGCACAACTGACCAGAATGGAATGATGCAAAGACAGCTTTAGAATGGGAATAAGTACCAGTTGAGTTAATAGTTCAGCCAGCTACCTGGGACACATTATTCCCTTTTGTATACAGACTAAATCACTCGTTTCATACTTTTTGTTTGATTTAATTCCAGTTTAATGCTTGAACCCATGTTACATATTCTATCTACTGTTGTATATATTGCACCAATAATATATGCCAAGTATTAGATATACTATATTACTGTGCCTTATATATAATTATGCAACTACACTTCCATATGACTATGCATACCTTTCTGTACAGCACATTTTTAAACTACTAAATGCTACCAGATATAAACACACACAGCATGGCAGTAGGTCCTCTGGCCCAATTGATCCATGCAAGTAGTCCCATTGCACACAATTGCACTAAACCATTTCTATCCATGTACCTGTTCAATTACTTTTCACATGAGCCTCGACCACTTCCTCTGAACTATTAAACTATTGGCAGCTCATTCCATATCCTGACCACCCTCTGGTGAAAAAGTTGCCATCAGGTTCCTTCTAAGTCTCTCCCCTCTCACCTTAAACCTATGCACTACACAGCCTCCATCTCTTTGGGAAATATTAATGTAATATCGGGCAGCTAGGAACATACCTGTTGGAGCTGTAGAGGGACACTGCACAGGAGTGAACCATTTTCCCACTGAATTTGTGCTATATTTGCTACACCATGGAATACATTATTTATTTATACTTTCTGAAAGTTTTTCAACTTATTTTAATTGTTGCCTATATAACTAAAGGTTACTTCTAGGATAAACATAATGAACAAAATATATTAAACACTTTAACAAGAATGAGTGATCTGTGGTAGAACTGAGCTGAGAAGAGGGAAGAGCCCAGGATTAAACGGAGACACAAGAGATTGTGTAGATGATGGAATCTGAGAAAAAGGCAAAATGCTGGCAGAGCTCAGTGGGTTGAGCAGCACGTGCACAGAGGGAGGAATTGTCACCATTTCAGGTTGAGACCCTGAGGTCCCCCAGCACGTTGCACATTTCTTTTTGCCTCAGGATTAAACTCCTGCTCATTTATCAGTGATACAGACTCAAGGCTGGTTGAAATTAGGATCTGACCCTCCCCCCCCCCCCCGGGTAAATAGCATGCTATACCACTCTGTCTAACTGTATGCTATCCTGGAGAGTTGCTAGAACACATGAAACTGTATTCCTGTTACACTGGCAGCTGAACAGAAAAGAGAAGTAAAGAACTAGGATATCAGAGCATCTGTGAGTTAGTGCTGCTCTCTAGAGGCAGTAAACAGCAACGAGCAATGACAGAATTCAGAAAGACTGGCGCATTCATATTGCACATCAGGAATACTTTATAAAACCACAATATGTTTCTGGGTGCTGTTAAAAGATGATAGATCCTTACACGTTGAATAGCCTCATTCAAAGTTCAATCTTGCTTTGAAATCTACTGGTGTGGGTGCCCTGGATTCCACTCTCACCTCCAGGAACAGGTTTTGAACCCATCACCCGTGACGATTCAGAAGAAAGAATGATGAACCATTTTAGAAAGAAAGCATGGTGTGTGTTGCAGACGAGCCAGCGGCAATATCAATGTGCCATTCTGCACCTGCTTTCTGGTGAGGGCTTGGGTCTGATGTCAACTAGCTGGTTTGTTGAGTGTCATTGAGGCACACAATACAGGAACAGCCCACTGTTTCTGCATTGAAAGAGCCCACTAAGACTACACTAACCATCTACCATTCACTTATCCTCATCCTACATTATTCCCATTTTATTTTCCCCACATTCCCATCAACTTCCCTGAAGCTGTACCACTCACCTACATACTAGGGACAATTTAGAGAGACTAATTAATCTATGAACTCGCATGTCTTTGGGATGTCAGAAGAAACCAAAGGAGGCCCACATGGTCACAGAAAGAAAGTACTGTATTATAAGCTCCACACAGTCAGCACCAGAGGTCAGGATCGAACCCAAGTCTCTATAGCAGCTCTATTACGGTGCTCTGCTGCCTTCCCCTCAAGCGAGTGGAAGGCCCCAGCTCCACATGCGAAGTCTACCAATGGTGTTAGGGACATATTAACCTGGCATTGCTCCTGTTGGATCAGAGTCTAAGTTGTTATTTTTCTTGTATTTAACCGTCTCTATGCTTGCATATATGCTTATATAAGTTACCTGCTTCTAGGCACGTGGCCAAGTGGTTAATTGTGGGCACGTGACCAAGTGGTTAAGGCATTGGACTAGTGACCTGAAGGTCGTGAGTTCGAGCCCCAGCTGAAGCAGCGTGTTGTGTCCTTGAGCAAGGCACTTAACCACACATTGCTCTGCGACGACACCGGTGCCAAGCTGTATGGGTCCTAATGCCCTTCCCTTGGACAACATTGGTGTCGTGGAGAGGGGAGACTTGTAGCATGGGCAACTGCTGGTCTTCCATACAACCTTGCCCAGGCCTGCACCCTGGAGAGTGAAGACTTTCCAGGTCTCGTAAGACTAACGGATGCTTATAATTGTCCAGTGAATTTTTAGTAATTGCAGTATACCTAGTTCTGTATTTTTCTGTAGTTCTCCAGCATGTGCAAAACCATTGAACATGACAGCTTCATAGGCTGCCTCTTATCAATGGAGTTTTTCTTATATGTCTAGTTTAAGCTAGTTTTTAGTATAATATGACAGAAACTTCTTTGCCTTTCTCATTTCGCTTTGTTCTCTTCCATAGCTTTCTCTCTTCCTTGCAGTGGAGTGAGTTGGTTAGTGTTATTTCTTTGTTAGGAACACCCTAGTAAAACAGCTGTAACCACCTCTGTCCTGACTTTTGAAGGAGCTTCTGGATCATATCATCTCCAGACTCAGCGTTCCCGACCTCCCTCTCACTCTGAGTGATTGATTATGTTAAAGTCAGCCAGGCCACATGGTGGTGTGGTGTTTAGCATAATGCCATTACAGCGTGAGTGACCTGGGTTCGACACTGTCGCTGTCTGGAAGAAGTTTGTACGCTCCCCCCATGACCACATGGTCCTCCAGGCGTTCCGTTTCTTCCCACAGCCCAAAGACTTGTGGGTTAGTAGGTTAATTGATCACATGGGCGTAATTGGGCCAGAAGGGCCTGTTATCATTCTGCATCTCTAAATAAGAAATAAATTTGAAAAAAAAACACAAAAATGAGAAGGCTGACGGCCCTGGCAGGATAAGCGCTGGACAACATGAGTAGAGACCGTCACCAGATGACCATCAAGAATGAGGCTCATGGGACTTTGAGCCCACCAACTTTGATTTAATTGCTGCATTGCGAGACCATTTGGGGAAAGGAGAGGGTGGACGCACATGGCATCTGTGCAACAGGAGGCCCAGCGTGAAAGCAAATTGTATGCACTGCACTACGGAACATAGCTGCAGGCATTGTGCTACCACTTGTCCTCGAGGGAGTCACAGGTTCTGCACAATGAGGCTGAGGCCAAACCGCAGGTGCAACACTACGAGGCAAAAATGTATTTACTGCATCGAGAGAAAAAGCCTTCGTTGATGCACAAAGTCAAGCCACAGCAGAGTCACTGTAATTTGTGACAGAGCACTGGTCCCTCCGAACCACAAGAATGATTAGCCCACCTTGGCCAACCATTTATTTCTGGTTAGTGACTGCTCATTTAACACAGTGCTCGGATCTGCCCAATCCCTCCAGAAAGACGATCTGGGGCAAGTCGAGGAAAAGTCAGGCTTCCTGAAGAAATGTTCGGCTCTCCAATGAAGGCAGAGGTGAGGCGGAGACATGACTGGGTGAATCTCAGACTCACTCTTGAAGAATAACTATGCTGACAGCATCCATACCTTTAGGAGAAGGAAAAACAGGAGACAACTTGAAAGTGACAAAACACGCACGATGCTGGTGCCATGTTACTCTGAGAAGAATAGAATGATGGAGCTTTCAAAGTTCTTCTTTGGCAGATTAGGCAAGAGTTCCAATGACAGATGGTAAATATTTCTTGGTTCTTCCCCAAGTGAAGAGCATAGTGCAGCAATTTTTTTGAGCACTCCCACAGGTAGGTTACAGAATAAACTTCTATCCATAATGTCCACTCAATACTCAAAAAATGCCAGTTTAGCCCTAGTTCATTCCACATTAGTATCCCAACGTTCATATTCAATTCACTGGCTATATGAGCTACAAGTGGTAAACACTGCAGTCCATTTGTGGTAATCATTTTGACTTTAACTACTTGCAACACACACAACGCTGGAGGAACTCAGCAGGCCAGGCAACATCTACGGAAAAGAGTACAGTCGACATTTCTGGCTGAGACCCTTTGGCAGGAATGGATGTGATTTGACTTAACCGCTGTTAGTTTTAACACGTTTAATAATTATACTCCTAATTGGGTGGAGATATGTCTCTATCAAGGGAGGTGTAAGGAGCTCCTTCCCTCTGCTAGCCTGCAGGTCACCCTTGGGCAAAGTGTAGCACCTGCTTAGCCCCTCCCCCAACCCCAAAATCAGGGTCACGTGAAGCCACGGGAGCAGGTGATGGATGGTCATATGAACAGCTGGTGAACATCACAAGTCCTGGTTATGTGGCCGCTGACGCCAGGCAGACAATCTCTTAAGAGTATTGATAACGGCTGGGGTCTCCCGTCTTGCGAAGACACTGCCCAGAAGGCGGCAATGCCAAACCACTTCTGTAGAAAAATTTGCCAGGAGCAATCATGGTCATGAAAAGACCACGTTCGCCCATGTCATACGACACGTCACATAACAAACGAACAAATTCCCAATTCTGTGGCTAACCCGTTCATTAAGGCATACATTCTTTGTTGGTGTCATTCTGACCAGTCATTTGGACATCTCAAGCAGCTCGAGTCTCATTGCCATCCCTCCATCTTCAATAGTAGCTAGCCCAATTCCAATTAAAATCGAACCCATCTCCCAAGCTATTCAAAGGTAGCCAAATTATATCCAGATGTTGTCACCTCTAGCTTAAGGTATTAATTTATACTTTTCCTAAGTGTATTCCTGTCTTTTTGAGTCAATGTCCCAAAAATAAAATCAAATTCAGTCATTACATAGAAAATGCAGGTGGTTTTACCTTTACGAGTGTTTTCTGGGCTAGAGATGGCACCTGGCATATTCTTTGTGGCTGGGTTGCGGCAAATAGCTATTACAGGCCCAATATTTCCTGGAAATTGTTGAAGAAAATTCATTGTGAGGCTTTAAATCATAAAAGAGCATCAGTTCAAATACATACGTTAAAGAATTTACCTCAACAAAAATAAGTTAAAGTGTGTACAATCCTTAGCAGGTCCTTGAATGTGGAGACATTGTTTCCTCTTGTGCAAAAATCTGGAGCTATGGCCCACTGTTTATAAATAAGGCATCATCAATTTAAGGCAGATGACATGATTTTTTGTTTTCTCTCATGGAGTTGTGAGCCTTTGAAATGATCTTCAAAGGGCAGTGGGAAGTAGAGTTTTTGAATATTTTAAAGGCAGAGAAGATAGGTGTAAGCAAGGGGTGAAAGGTTAGCAAGGGAAGTAGAGATGAGTTTACAATCAGATTATCCATGGTCTTATTGAATAATAGGTTTGAGTGGCCAAGCTGTCTTAATTCATATGCCTGTAATTTATAGAATAATATATCAGACATACAAACTCTGCATCAACAGCATTCATTCCCACAGCCAACCAACACGGAGACGCTCCTTCCCTTATCTCAAAGTGTAAGGTCACATTTATAAAGTATTCTGAAGGCTGTACAAAGCTTGAAGACTTTCAGCTGTTTTTCATGTCCATTAAGTCTTTTGGATGCATCTAAAATAACCAAAAAGCAGATGAGAGCAGTTGAAAATGACAGATGAAACCAAGCAGATAAACTATATAGGTTAAGGTAAACAAAATAAACCACTTCAAATAAAGAGGTCAAAATAATTTAATTGAAGTTAAAATAAACATAAAAAGTTCAGCTGAGAAGCATGTGTAAAATGGATGGCTTAAAATAGTTATAATAAACAGCTTAACAATTGATTAATATATGTTAACTTGCAGGTAAACACTTTAAATACATCTGACATTACAGCATGAACCCAGCTGTCTCTGAATAATCATGCCTTCGTAGTTCAGCATAATTAGCAGTAGTTACTATGGAAACACAGGGAAACAAATTATGGGCTTTTGGGAGGGAGAGATATTTAAAATGGAGGCACCAACTTGATCAGCTGTGATCTCTAGCCTCCAGAGGTTTGGGGAGACACAGAATGGTGATCCCCATCCCTCTGCGCCTATGCTGTGGGATGAAACAAAAGAGCGCATAAAGAGTAACTTCCTTATTCCCTATCTCTCTCAATTTGTCCGTATCTTATTCCAATAGTCTCCTCTCAATGCTCTCACACATACCCTTTTTTTTTAAAAAGAAACACACCACCAGAGAGAATGAATTAAATACATTATAAAATAATGTATCTGAAATAAAACCATACCTGTGAGAATCCCTGCAGCATCTGACGACCCTGTGACATCTGTCTCAAAGGCTAACAACAGAATATCTTTCAGGAAGGTGAGTCCTCATAAGGCATCAGGCCCTAGTGATGTATCTACCAGGGCACTGAAAACCTGTGCCAACCAACTGGCGGGTGTTTTCACGGACATCTGCAAACTCTCACTGCTGCAGTCGGAGGTTCCCACCCACTTCAAAAGGGCGACACTCATACCAGTGCCCAAGAAGAGCAGACTTCAATGACTATTGACAACAGCACTCACATCTACTGTGATGAAGTGCTTTGAGAGGTTGGTCAAGGCCGGTGTTAACTCCTGCCTAAGCAAGGACCTGGACCTGTTGCAATTTGTCTATCGCCACAATAGATCGACTGCGGATGCAATCTCACTGGCTCTCCACTCGGCCTTGGTTCACTGGACAATAGCAGCCTATGTCAGCCTGCAGTTGATTGATTAGAGTTCAGGGTTCAACACGATCCCCTCAGTACTAATCAACAAGCTTCAAAAGCTGGGCCTCTGTACCTCCCTCTGCAACTGGATCCTTGACCTCCTCACTGGGAGACAACAGCCTGGGCGGATTGAAAATAACACCTCCACTTGACAATCAACGCCGGCATACTTCAAGGACACGTGCTTCACCCATGCACTACTCTGTCAGGATTGTGGGGCCAGTCACAGCTCAAATGCCCTCTATAAGTTTGCCTAAGGCACAACTATTGTCGGGAGAATCTCAGATGGTGACAAGGAGGCATACAGGAGTGAGATAGATCACGCAAACACGAGGAAATCTGCAGATGCTGGAAATTCAAGCAACACACATCAAAGTTGCTGGTGAACGCAGCAGGCCAGGCAGCATCTCTAGGAAGAGGTACAGTCGACGTTTCAGGCTGAGACCCTTCGTCAGGACTAACTGAAAGAAGAGCTAGAGTGGAATTGCAACAACAACCTTGCACACAATGCCAGTGAGACCAAGGAATTGATTGCAGACTTCAGGAAGGGGAAGACGAGGGAACACACACCAGTCCTCATTGAGGGATCAGTAGTGGAAAGAGTGAGCAATTTCAAGTTCCTGGGTATCAACATCTCTGAAGATCTATCCTGGGCCCAACACATTGATGCAATTACAAAGGCGGCACAACAGCGGGTCTATTTCATTCGGAGTTTGAGGAGATTTAGTACGTCACCAAAGACTAGCAAATTCCTACAGATGTACGGTGGAGAGCATTCTGACTGGTTGTCTCACTGCCTAGTGCGGAGGCTCCGAGGCACAGGACCGAAGGGGGCTTCAGAGGGCTGTCGACTCAGTCTGCTCCATCGTGGTTACAACCCTCCCCACCTTCGTGGCCATCTTCGAAATGTGGTGCCTCAAGAAGGTGGCATCCAGCACGAAGGACCCTCATCATCCGGGACGTGCCCTCGTCTCATTACCAGCATTAGAGAGGAGCTTTAAGGTGCACACTCAATGTTTTAGGAACCACTTCTTACCTCCCTGCCATCAGACTTCTGAAAAGTCCATGAACCCTACCTTATTAATTTGCTCTCTTTTTGTTATATATTCTTATTGTAACAGAGTGATTTTTATGCATTGCACTGTGCCGCAGCCACAAAACAACACATTTCATGACATTCGTTGGTGATAATAAACCTGATTCTGATTATCCTACTCAATGTCCAAATTAATAAGTGCAAGAAATTACATTAAAATTAAAATCCTTGGTGAAGAGGGTTAATGGACCTGAAGCATCATCTGTTACTCCCTCTGGATACTGCCTGACCTGCTTGACTATCCTCAGCATGTTCTGCTCTTATTTCAGATTAATAGCACAGGCAGATTTTTTCCTCAAGGCGTCATTAAACTGGGCCGGACAGATCAATTGTCACTGTTCTGGCGCAGATTAGTGTTATGGTGTCGGTTTGCTGGCAGTGGAGCATTCACCCCTCATGTGTTTGTCCTTTTCAGCCCCTGAGGTTATCAACCTCACTGCTCAATGCCACTTTGATCAGCAGCCGAGATGGCAATGGTGAACCACAGCAACATTTTACGGGCAGCTTACAAAACTTCGAAATATATTGCTACTGAACTACTCTCACTGCAACCTGTAGCCTGTAATTTCCCTTTAAGTAACACACACAAAATGCTGGAGTAACTCAGCAGGGCAGGCAGCATCTATGGAAAAAAAAGTACAGTTGACGTTTCGGCCCGTTTTACATAGATGGTGCCTCTCCTGCTAGGTTCCTCCAGCATTTTGTGTGTGTTGCATGGATTTCCATCTTTGCCGATCTTCTCTTGTTTCCCTTTAAATAATGCACTTTTGAACCACCTAAACAAACTAGCGATTTCACCATCTTCCGAAGAACTTAGTAAAACTAATTCTCAAGCAAGCGGACAAAGGTACATCACCACAGTTGAAAGAGAGGGAGGGGGGAGGACTCCAAGCCAGACTAAAACAACGGAGAAAGGAACTCCCTCTATCCAACATCTTGTTAGCAAATGTATTGTTGCTGGAAAACAAGATTGAGGACCCAAGGGAAAGACTGTTGTAACAGAGAGAAATGAGGAATTGCTGGGTTCTGTGTTTCGTGGAGACATGGCTCACTCCAGACAGGCCAGGTGTGTTGGTAAGACCTGAGAGCTTCTCGATAAACAGATGAACCAGACTGCTGACTCAGAGACGGTAAAAGGTGGGGGACTGTGTTTCATGATAAACTCTTTGCGGTGCTCGGACACAGCAGTCCTATCACATTCTTGTTCCCCTTGACCTGGAACATTTAACAATTAAGTGCCGACTGTTCTACTTGCCAAGAGAGTTCTCTTCTGTGATCCTGCCCACCTTTAACATACTGCCAAAAGCCAATGTTAATTAGGCGCTTGAGATATTCAATGCTGCCATCAGCAAACAAGAAACAACCTACCCTGACACCTTTCAAATCATTGTCAGGGACTTCAATCAGACTTGTTTGAAGAAATTTCTGCCCAATTACCATCAACGTAAAACCTTCAACACAAGGGGTCCCAACACACTTGACCACTGCTGCACTCCAATTAGGAATGGTTACTGTTCCATGCCTAGACCGCATTTTGGCAAATCTGATCACTTGGCTGCCCTTCTCCTACCTGCATACAGGGAGAGGTTAAAGAGCAAGGCCCCAGGGATAAGGACAACAAAAAGGTGATCGCAGGAGGCAGGGGAGCAGCTATGGGATTGCTTCGAGTCAGTGGACTGGGCCATGTTAGGGACTCTGAGGATCTGATTGAATACACCACGGTTGTCATGGACTTCATAGAAATAGTCATTGTTGAGTGCATTCCCACAAAACCATTCAGAGTCTTCCCCAACCAGAAGCCCTGGATGAACCCATGAGATCCAAAATCTGCTGAGGGACAGATCAGTGGCATTTAGGTCTGACGACCAAATAAGGTACAAGAGGTCCAGGTATGACCTCTGGAAAGCCACCTCATGTGCAAAGAGGCAATTCCAGACCAAACTTGAACCACTGAAGCATCTGGCCCAGATGGGGTACCTGGCCGAGTACTAACGACCTGCGCTAATCAACCGGCTGGTGTGTTCACCAATACCTTTAACCTCCCGTTTCAGCAATCTGAGGTGCACACCTGCTTTAAGCAGGCTTCAATGATACATGTGCCAAAGAAGAACATGATAACCTGCTTCAATGACTAGTCCAGTAGCACTTACATCCACTGTAACGAAGTGCTTTGAGAGATTGGTGATGAAATATATTAACTCCTGCCTGAGGAGTGACTTCAATCAGCTCCAATTTGCCTGCCATTCACAACAGGTCCACAGCAGATGCCATTTCATTGGCTCTTCACTTAACCCTGGAATATCTGGACAGCAAAGGTGCATACATCAGGATGTTCTTCATATACTACAGCTTGGCATTCAATACTATCATCTCCTCAAAACTAACAAGTTTCAAGACCTGGCCTCAATACCTCCTTGTGCAAATGGATCCTCTATTTCCTCACCTGCAGACCCCAGTCAGTTTGGCTTAGCAAAAACACCTTCACAATCTCCATCAGCACAGGTGAACCACAAGGCTGTGTGCTTAGCCCCTGCTCTACTCACTTTACACTTATGACTATGATGCTGAGCACAGCTCCAATGCCATACTTAAGCTTGTTGATGCCACCACTGACGTAGGCCAAATCAAAGGTGGTGATGAATCAGCATATAGGAGGGAGATTGAAAATCTGGCTGAGTGGTGCCACAATAACCTCTCACTCAATGTCAGCAAGAACAAGAAGCTGACTACTAACTTCAGGAGGAGGAAACCGAAGGTCCATGAGCCAGTCCTCATCAGAGGTGGAGAGAATAGCAACTTTAAATTCCTTGGTGTTGTCACTTCAGTGGATCAGTCCTGGATCCAGCACGCAAGTACCAGTACAAAGAAGGCTCAGCAACACCTCTACTTCCTCAGGGGATTGTGAAGATTCGACATGACATCTGAAACTTTGACAAGTTTCTATACATGTGTGGTGGAGAGTATATTGACTGGCTGCATCTTAGCCTGGTATGAAAAAACAGATGCCTTTTAACAGAAAATATGGCCCAGTCCATCATGGGTAAAACCCTGTCCACCACTGAGCACATCTACATGAAATGTTGTTGCAGGAAAGCAGCATTATCTTCCATTATAAAGGCCATGCTCTCTTCTTGCTTCTGCCATCAGAAAGGTGGTACAGGAGCCTCAGGACTCACACACCAGATCCAGGAGTAGTTACAACCCCTCAACCATCAGGCTCTTGAACCAAAGGAGATAACTTCACTTAGCTTCACTCACCCCATCACTGAACTGTTCCTACAGCCTATGGACTCGCGTTCAAGGACTCTTCTTCTCATGTTCTCAATATTTATTGCTTATTTTTTTTTCTTTCGTATTTGCACAGTTCATTGTCTTTTACACACTGGCTGTTTGTCTGTCTTGTTGGGTGTGGTTTTTCATTGATTCTATTGTGTTTCTTGGACTTACTGTGCATACCACACGAAAACAATCTCAGGGTTGTATATGGTGACCTGCAGAATATGTACTTTGATAACAAATTTACATTGAACTTGATCTCCCAATTTCAATTGTCTACATACACCTAGACTGTGGGTATACTAGATCAGTGGTCCCCAACCACCGGGCCGCGGACTGGTACCGGGCCGTAAAGCATGCGCTACTGGGCCGCGAGGAAACGATATGATTTGGCGATAGGGGTCAGCTGCACCTTTCCTCATTCCCTGTTACGCACTGTTGAATTTGAACGCATGCGAGGTCATTACCTACGCGTCATCCATGTCAGCGCGGGAAGGAGATCGAGCTTTCAAAAGACGGCCAGCTGAAAAGTATGTTTGACATAACATCTCTGCCGGCATTCTGGATCAAAGTCAAGGCTAAATATCCTGAGGTAGCCACAAAAGCACTGAAAACGTTGCTTCCATTTCCAACATTTTTCTGCAATGAATGCAACGAAAACTAAATTGCGGAATACACTGGACATAAGGAACCCCCTTCGAGTATCGCTGTCTCCCATCACCCCTCGATAGGACCGTCTTGTTGCAGGGAAACAAGCCCAGGGCTCCCATTGATTCAGTGATATTGGTGTGTTGCAATGATTTTATATGTTCATACGGGGAAAATATGTGCTGTGTGTTTCACATCCAAACATTACTTAAAATGTTATGATGCTATTGACTTACTTGTATAACCATATAACAATTACAGCACGGAAACAGGCCATCTCGGCCCTTCTAGTCAGTGCTGAACGCTACTCTCACCTAGTCCCACCGACCTGCACTCAGCCCATAACCCTCCATTCCTTTCCTGTCCAAATACTTACCCAATTTTTCTTCAAGTGATAATATCGAACCTGCCTCAACCACTTCTACTAGAAGTTCGTTCAACACTTACTTCAAGCTCTCGTGTCCACCCCTGATAATTGACTTATCGTATATTCATGTGAGGAAAATATGCGCTGTGTGTTTAATATTAAATTTGTTAGATAAACCTTTTTAGAAACAAAATTGAGTGTATTAGCCACTTATCACCTATATTCCGGTCGTGATTAACCACACCCCCCCCCCGAACAGAATTGCCAAAAACGATTCGCAAGAAAAAGAAATCGGCACGTACATGCATGCGCAGGTCACGCATGCGCACTGGTGCCCGCGCAAGGCTTCATGGTCATTGAAGTCTTTCTCAGGGTAAGCTCAACGTATTTGACTGCTACTCTTGTCCATTGGCAACCCTACCACCCCCTCTCCCCCCGGGGTCAGCCGGTCCGCAAGAATATTGTCAATATTAAAGCGGTCCGCAGTGCAAAAAAAGGTTGGGGACCCCTGTACTAGAGTGTTCAGATCAAAACTATGATCTTAAATAATTTAAATAATATGGTTGGGTTTGAGTGGCCTATTCCTGTCCCTAATTCATATGTTCATATTCCACAGAAGGGTGAACTAAGTACATAAACACTCAGGATTAACAGCCAGAGGAAAGTATAGGGAGGATGTCAGAGCGAAGTATTTTACACAGAGACTGATGGGTGCATGGAACGCATTTAAACACATTTAAAGAAAAGCCATCAGTCTGAGCTGATAGAGAGGGGTGGAGACAGAGGGGGGGAGGGAGGGATAGAGAGATAGAGAGATAGAGAGATAGAGAGATAGAGAGATAGAGAGATAGAGAGATAGAGAGATAGAGAGATAGAGAGATAGAGAGATAGAGAGATAGAGAGAGATAGAGAGAGATAGAGAGAGATAGAGAGATTGCATGAGATAGTAAGCCTGGATAGACTTCTCAACCATTAGAGGCATCACAGTCATGCCCTCACCCATGATCAGCACATGTGCAGCTGAGCAAGAATTGCTTCATTGATGATCAGAAACACAAAGACAAGCCAAATCATTATGTACTTCACTGGGATGGTGAGACTGTACTTAAAACCCCAGTGGGAACAATGGAACCACCTTGGGACAGACCAATTATCAAACTTTGAGCTTCCCTTGTCTGCAGAGCTCAGTAACTCTGTGTGAGGCAGTTATCTCCCTTGTTTTCTTGCCGTTTCAGCTGGGAAGCACACTGAAGCCAAGCTTTGGATTATCCTGTGAAGTCATATGTATACGATAACAACAAGGAAACTGCCTGCAGAATTCCAAGTGGCAGATTCTGTAAGAAAAGCAAGTCAGTTGCTAGGCACGATGTCTAATGAACTACTTTGGAGCCACTTTATGCTTCTGCCAGCTGCTCAGAACTTGCCAAGGATCAGCCTTTGAAAATAGTAAGCATGCATTCTGATTTTAAACTGCAACCTAATTTCTAGCTCTGCACCATGGTATTATAGCAGAATGGTGACGCTTCAGGACTGATGATAGTGAGCCCTACGCCTGTGGGCATGGGTTCTAATTTCAACCTGGCAATGTGAGAGTTGGAATTTGTTTATTAAAAATAAATCAAGAAATTAAACATTGGCACAGGGGAAAAAAGTACATTTTGCAAAGCTGTAGATTGTTGTTTAAATAAAAAATGCAAAAATCAAGTCTTATTAGGAAGAAAATCTAGCTTTATCCATTTGGCTCCAGCCCATCACCAACATCAACGTGTTCATGTTGAATCTTGAGCAGAATCCTGAACTGCAGAAAATGAGGCCTTCAGCAGGTCAGTCATAATCATGGAACTGCAGGGCAGGCTTGACGAGCTGAGAGGCCTAATATTGTCCTATTTCCTTAAGTTCTTTGTTTTCAAATGGTTTTCCATACCGCTCTGTAAATGGCAGGCAACACATATCATAAACGCAAGATAGTTTTTTTTAAAATCACTTGCATTATTTTCTTATCTTCCAGCATCCTCTTCCTAGAATGATACCAGCTACCTTCAACTGTCTCATACAAATGGCTGTGTCCAGTGGCTGACTCTAGATTATGGGAGCTCAGACAGTGGTTTCCAAAGACGTTAACAACTTTCGACAGCTGTACCATGAAGAGCATTTTGACTGTTTGCATCACCACCTGGTATGAAGGCTCCAAAGCACCAGAATCAAGAGGGTTGTAGACTTTGCCAGCTCCATCATTGACAAAGACCTTGCACCAAAGACATCTTCAAAGGGCAGCGCGTCAAGGTGGCATCCATCATTAAGGACTACTCATGACATGCCCTCTTCTCATTACTACCATTGGTGAGGAGGTACAAGAGTCTGAAGACACACTCTTCTGAAGGAACAGATTCTTCTCCTCTGCCATCAAATTTCTGAATAGCCCATGAACACTCATGGGTGGGGCTATTTGTAGACACCTGGAGTAAATGATCAGGCAAGTTGGAGTTGACTCCCTTAGTAGAATGAGCTGCTTGTAATCACCAGACTAAGTGAAGAACTGCAATCCTATGATAACCTGTCTTTGGGGATGCAGATAATCAGGTGATTCAGATTCTCTTTGGAGCGATGGAGAATGGAAAGCAACTTGATAGAGGTGTACAAGATGAGTAAGAGGTATGGATAGAGCAGATGGCCAGAGAACTTTTCCCCCAGGAAGAGTATCTGGCTATCCACTCTACTGTATATATCACTCTCTATGTAAATAAGAAGGCATCAGTGCACAGAATGCACTGCCAGGCAAGGTGGTAGAGGCAGACACATATGCAGACATCCCACCTCTCCCGGAAGTTCTGGGAGTCTCCCACATATTAATAGTGGCTCCCTGATGCCCGCAAATTATATACAATATCACGGAAATATATTTTTTTGAGAGCAAGCAAGCGAGAGCAAGAGAGAAAGCGAGAGAGTGCGCCAGCGACCACAAGACAGCGCGAGAGAGAGAGAGAGCGCGCGCGCGAGCGTGCCATAGCAGTGTTCCAAAACAAAAAAAACAAAACATACTTCACCCCAGACTACACTAAAGTGTACCCCTGCCTAATAGGGGTCAAAACAATGACAGTGTTGCTCGCTGCACTGTTTGCAACAGTGACTTTTCTATTGCCCATGGTGGGTTAAGACTGTAAAAGACATGTTGAGGTGAGTTTAACAGGTGTCATTTGTTCATTAGCATAGCTAACGTTATTTAAACTAGCTGGCCAGCTGCTAAGGAGCTACTCTATTGCAGACATCCCACCTCTCCCGGAAGTTCTGGGAGTCTCCCACAAATTGATGCTGCAACCTCCCTGAAATGAGTTTTTGCAGGGTGGGATGTCTGCATATGGATCATGTAACAGACTCATAGATAGGTACACAGATGAAAGAAAAATGAGAGGGAAGCATTAGATTGATCTTGGAGTTGGTTAAAAGGTTGGTACATCATAGGCCAAAGAGCCTGTACTGAGCTGTAGCATTTTATGTTTAGTTTGATGATGACACAAAGGTTGGGGGTGTTGTGAATAGTGTGGAGGGTTGTCAGAGGTTACAGCGGGACATTGATAGGATGCAAAACTGGGCTGAGAAGTGTCAGATGGACTTCAACCCAGATAAGTGTGAAGTGGTTCATTTTGGTAGGTCAAATTTGAATAGAGAATATAATATTAATGGCAGTGTGGAGGATCTGAGAGATCTTGGGGTCCCTGTCGATAGGACACTCAAAGCTGCCGTGCAGGTTGACAGTGTTGTTGATACTCTAGAGAGAGTGCAGAGGAGATTTACAAGGATGTTGCCTAGATTGGAGGGTATACCTTATGAAAATAGGTTGAGTGAACTTGGTCTTTTCTCCTTGGAGCGACAGAGGATGAGAGATGACCTGATAGAGGTGTACAAGATGATGAGGGGCGTTGACTGTGTGGATAGCTAGAGGCTTTGTCCCAGGGCTGAAATGGCTAACACAAGGGGGCATAATTTTAAGGTGCTTGGAAGTAGGTACAGAGGGGATGTCGGGGGTAAGGTTTTCACACAGAGAGTGGTGGGGCATGGAATGCACTGCCAGCGGCGGTGGTAGAAGCAGATACAATAGGGTCTTTTAAGAGCCTTTTAGATAGGTACATGGAGCTTGCAAAAGTAGAGGGCTATGCATTAGGGAAATTCTAGGCAGTTTCTAGAGTAGATTACATAGTCGGTACAACATTGTGGGCCAAAGGGCCTGTAATGTACTGTAGATTTCTATATTCTCCATTCTATTATTGGAATTTAATCATATTTATACACAGTTTTATTTCCCTTTTTAAAATGTTACACAGTATCATAATATACAGTCTATATTTCTCAGATAAGCTTAAAGGGATTGCAGGAAACACTGCTCTGGTCATGTGAAAGAAAGCACAGGAATCAAGGCCAAGCGGGTTGGAAACTGGAACTCCTGTGAGTTGGATAGCATACAGGAGTCAAGGCACTGCTTAGTGGAAGGAAGCACGGGAACGGGAGCCCTGGCAAGACAATAGGAGTGTAGCCAACATAATTTGGTGAGCCAGATGCCAATCATTCAGTATTTCCAAATGGTCAGATAGCAAACTATCAGAGTTTTACAGTGGTGGAAATATTACACTCAGTGCCCACTTTATTAGGCACCTCCTGTATCTAATTGTAATGGACTAGATTTTTGAGTGACTGTATCTTACTGATATCTTATATGTGCTTGCTATATTATATGGACTATAGGTGCCTTGTGCTGTGTATGACTATTGGTAATTGTTTTGCACCTTGGCCCCAGAGTTACACTGTTTCATTTGGCTGTATTCATGGGTATTCATGTATGGTTGAATGATAATTCAACTTGAACTTTGAACTATGAACAATGTTCATGGTCTTTTGCTGCTGTGGGCCATCCACTCCCAAGTTCAACATGCTGTGAGTTCTGCACACTACTGTTGTAACACGTGGTTATTTGAGTTACTGTCGCCTTCCTGTCAGCTTGAACCAGTCTGGCCATTCTCCTCTGACCTCTCTCATTGATAAGGCGGTTTTGCCCATAGAACTGATGCTCACTAGATGTTTTTCTTTTGTTTTTCACACCATTCTCTGCAAACTCTAGCAGTTTCTGAGATACTCAAAGCACCCTGTCTGGCACCAACAATCAATCTACGGTCAAAGATCACCTTTCTTCTCCATTCTGATGTTTGGTCTGAACAATGACTGAACCTTTTGACTATGCCTGCATGCTTTTATGCAATATGTTGCTGCCACAGGATTGGCTGATTAGGTATTTGCATTAATGAGCAGGTGTACAAGTGTACCTAATAAAGTGGCCACTGAGTGTATGTCAAACATCAGACAATGAAAGCCAGCAAGGAACCATATCCAATGGGACTCCCAACACCTTGATACTGCACAGAGAAGGAAGAAGCACCAAGAAAATTCTTCTTGCACCAGACATTTCCCAAGCTACAGGATTCAAGTGCTCACCTTTATTACAGTTTTTATCCCAGAATTCTTCATATGGATGCAGGTAGGGTAGCATTTTCTGCGGTAACTTTGTAACATCCTGACCAAAGCTGTTGATGTTGTTTCTATTTATGTTGTTCTTCAGCAACGGCAAAGGGCTCTGGTCTGGAGTCATCTGGACACTGCAGTTGGAAATGGTGGAGTGCTGCGGAGTGCTGAACGTTTTCAGATCTTTCCCTTTAATATCGGTGCTGAACGTCCCATTCAGGCTGTTGTCAGACAACAGAGTGGGGCCTTGGACTCTCAAAACTGGAGTCTTCTCAAATGAAGAACCTACAAGGGAAAGAGGCAGGTTCATCAATGAACAGCCCAAAGCTTCTCAATCCACTACCGATTACCACAGCAGAGCAGTGTAATGACCAATTTGAGCCAATGTTCTGCCACTAAATGTTGGAGACCGGTGTCCTGTTTGGTTTATACCAAAGCTTCCAATGACAATGATTGGATGTTACTTTTGGGAGAAAAGGTAGGGAATTTTTGAGCAAGAACCTGACCTTTAGCCATTTCAAAAATGTTTACCACTAACCAAGGAGGAACTATGCCGAACTGAGATAATGCAAAGGTACAACATCAATTAGGTCATAGGGAGCCATGGAAACTAGGCCCTTTGGCCCACCAAATCCGTGCAGACAATCAAGCACCCATTTACACTAATTCCACTCTAACCTCATTTTATACTCAGCAGGTTGGGCAGTATCTATGGAGGGAAACAGACAGTCACGTGTCAGATCGAGACTCTTCATCTGGACAGATCTAGTGCAGACGATGGGTCTCGGCCTGAAACATCAGCTGTCCAAATACCTCCATAGATGCTGCCTGACCTCTGAATTCCTCCAGCACCTCGGTGTGCTGCTCTGTATTTCCAGCATCTGCAGTCACTTCTCTCTCTCATTTTATCCTTCCCACATTCTAATAAGTTCCCTGCAGATACTACCATACACTTACGGGCAATTTACAGTGTCCAAATCAACCGACCAACCTGAATAGCTTTGGGATGTGAAAGGACCCAAAGGAAACCCATGCAGTCACAGAGAGAAAATGCAAACCCAACATACAACATCAGAGGTTTCGAGTGAACTTGTGCTTCTGGAGCCGTGAGGAGCAGCTGTACCAAGTGCACTACTCTGTCCCTCATTGTTCTATCCTCTATATCAAATTGTCAGTCTCATCAAACATCCCTAGCTGAGCATCCATTAAGAAGCATCATGTGTTAGCGATTTAGTTCCAAACACAGATATATCAAATATTTGTGTCCACCAAAGGGTTAATGCTGGAGGACAGACAACTTAAAACACTTTGATTCTATCTATCTACTCCAAATTCATGACAAATGAAACCCACAGCAAAGCCTCAAGTTTATGTAAGAGTACCAGGCTCAAGATGCTGGGCTGGAACTCTCATTCCCATTTCCTGCAATAGCCAACCTCACATCCACTGGGTTAAGCTACTTAATTTCACAAACACAACTGATAGCAAGTAGAGTGAAAAACCAATTTCATATTGAGAGAGTGGGAGAGACCAGTGTGTGACTAAAGCCAAATCAGCTCTTAGAGACCCATATCTGAGAAAGAATGTGATGGTGTAGGAGGGGTGTCCAGAGACTGTTTATGAGAATGATCCTGGGAATGAAAGAGTTAACTTATGAGGAACACTTGTTGGCTCCGGGCCTGTAATCGTTGGAGTTTAAAAGTGTGAAGGAGGAGCTCATTGAAGCCCACTGAATATTGAAAGACCTACAGTAGATAGATTGGATGTGCAGAAGTTGTTTCCAATAGTTGGAGACTCCAGTACAGCCTCAGAATAGAAGAAAGTCCCTTTAGAACAGAGATGAGGAGGAAGTTCTTTCACCAGAGGAAAGTGAATCTGTGGAATTCAGTGTCATAGACAGCTGTGGAGGTCAGGTCACTGGGTATATTTAAAGCAGAGGTTGATAGGTTCCTGATTAGTAAAGGCGTCAAAGGTTAGGGGGAGTCAGTGGGCCGAATGGCCTAATTCTGCTCCTATGTCTTATGCTCTAAACCTCTTCATGCTAACTGTCTCACTATAAACGCACTGGACACCATGAGCACCTGGTTTCTAGAGATTCATACACTCATGCATCACAAAATGGCTATTCAGACTACGGTGCTTGAAACAACCCCTTTTGGTGAATGCAACTCGATGGACTGAAGAGACTATTTACATTCTGTACTGCTCGATTTAAAAGTCTCACTCGCCAGCTCCTTCCTCCTATTAATCTCCCTTTCTAGTAATATCCAGTTCCCATTTGAAAGTTGCGACTTATGAGTATATGCATGATTATCGGTGAAAAATACTTGTCGTAAGGCTGTCATCCCTTTAAGGATCGAAAGTTTTGACTCTCTGCTCTCTGGGCAGCAACGATACATGTAGAATGTTCCAGAAACAGCCTGTAAAGAGCCTTTGAATAAGCTATACGCATTGTGTCTGAGCTCCAAATCCCATCCACCCACTAAGCATGCACAGTTTACACCACTGAATCTGCATATAAAACCATTTCATGCTGTATTCCACATCAAAACACCTCACTGCGAGAAAGAAAAAAATCCTCTTTAATCTCCTTTTGCCATTCATCTTAAACCTGTCAGCACTGGCTAATATTTCCCCAATCACAAAGAGTCATGGAGTTGTTCAACACAGTAAGAAGTCTGTGCTGATTTTGTGCCCAGCTACACTAGCCCCATTTGCCTGGATTAGGTCTGTGTCCTTCTCTGCCTTGCCTCTCTGTGTCTCTGAAACTTAGTGACTGTATCTTATTCCACCACTCCTCCAGCAGCTTATTTCTGACCCTAAGCGCAACTGTGTGAAAAAAAAATCCTCCTCCTCCCCTCTCAGGGGATAAAGTGATATTTATGTCTCTTATAGTTTTAAATATATTTAGCAGGTCATCCTTCAGTCTCACTTACATCAGGAAAAGCTAGCCCAACCTATTCAATCTCCACACATAAACTAAAGTCCTCCAATCCAGGTGATATCCTGGTGAATCATCTCAATGCTCTCTCCAACATATCTTTCTGATAGTGTGGCAGCAAGAACTGCACACAATTTTCCAAGTACAGTTTAATCATTGGTTTATATAGTTGCTACGTAACCTCCTGAGGCTTATATTATATAGCCAAGCATCCCAATTACTTCTTCACCACTGTATCCACCCTTGGTACTACTTTCAGGGAGATACGTACTTGAACCCCAAGGTCCATTTAACATTCATTAGTGCCTTACCACTTACTGTAGATACTTTGCCCCTATTTAAATTCCCAAAAATGCGTCACCTCACACTTTTGGGGATTAAATTCCATCACCCAAGTTTCTCCCCAACTTTCTACTTCATCTATATCCTACTGTTGCCTTAGACAACCTCTCGCACAATCTGCATCACCATCAATTTTTGTGTCATCTGCAAACTAACCATGCCTCCTCACATCCAAGTTATTAATACACAATCACAAGCAAGAAAGGTCCTAGCTTCCAAAATCCATCACAACTTTGGACATTCTCTTCAACCTCCACTTAACTATCTCAGCAGTAAGAGAATGAGAGAAAGCTGGAGTATTTTTGGGCTTACCAGGCCTGAAGAACAAATGTGGCTTTGTTGTGATATGCTTTGTGGATCACTCTTACCCATTTCTCGGTATGTCTGATTCTCCCAGCTGTGCAGCCAGAGAGGACGGGTACTGCTGGCACTGAGGTTCTTGGAGCAGCTGTTTGATTTCCAAGAGTTTGACAGCCAAGGAGAATCAATGAGGTTCATCCTAGATTAAAGCAAAAAGGTTGTCAGGTCAGCTGCTCTGTGGCTTCTGGGCTGGTTTATTTTTATTGTCACTTGTAGCAAGCACGTCCTACATACTGTTCACACAGATCAAATCATTACGTAGGGTACTGAGGCAGAACGAGGTAAAACAATAACATTGAAGAATAAAGTATAACAGCAACAGAGAAAGTGCAACACAGGTAGACAATAAAATGCAAGATCAGAAGCCCTCCAGTGAAAAATGATATCGTATCCATTAAATAGGGGCCATGGACAATTCTGATATGATGGAGAATGGACGTGAAAGCACAGAGGAACACCTGGAGAAATTTCTGAAATGTCAGTTCGCTGCTGTTGTTACTGCGCGGTCGGGAATCTTCTGAAGGGAAGACCTCAAAATCTCCAGCTTTGTCTGCTGTTGGCGAACGAGATTGAGGTCGAATCGTTCGGACAGAGATGGCGCTCAGTACTTGGTGTCGGAGAGCTGATCGGAGGCTCGAAGTTTTCGGATGACCCAGAGTCGGACTGTGGTCGGGTATGGCAGGGAGAGTTTTTCTTCCTTCTCCCGTCTGTGTGAGATGTGGGACATTTGAGAGACTTTGAACTTTTTACTGTGCTCATGGACTTCTTCATCAAGTTATGGTATTGTTGCACTGCTGTAACTATATGTTATAATTATGTGCTTTTGTTAGTTTTTTCAGTCTTGGTCTGTCCTGTGTTTTGTGATATCACATCGGAAGAAATATTGTATCATTTCTTAACGCATGCATTACTAAATGACAATGAAAGAGGACTATGTGTCTTCATAATCTAAGAATGAGATAGTTTGAGATCAAGAGTCCATCTTATCATCCAAGAGGTCCACTCAAGAGTGTGATAAAAGCAGGATAGAGCTGCCCTCGAGCCTCGTGGTACATGCTTTCAGGCTTTTGCATCTTCTGCACGATGGGAGAGGGCAGAAGAGAGAATGTCCAGGGGTGGGGTCTTTGATTATGCTGACTGCCTTACTGAGGCAGTGAGAAGTATAGACAGAGTTCAGAGGGAAAACTGGTTTCCACGGTGCTAAGCTGTGCCTACAATCCACTGCAGTCAGGTCACGTGCAGAGCAGTTGCCAAATCAAGCCATCATGCACCCAGATAGGACAACAAATGCAAGCACATCGAGGGACATGGTGAAAGGGCAGGTATATGGGGTTGGGTGGGATCCGGGATCAGCCGTGATGGAATGGCGGAGCGGACTCGATGGGCAGAATGGGCAAATTCCGCTCTTGTGCCTTATGGTCTAAACACTCACCCCCCATCCTGGTCCAGCTTACCTGTGCTTGATGATAATGTCTTCATTAGCCAGCCGGAACATGCCTGCAGTTCACAAATAAACATGAATTAGTTAGACAGAAACAGCCCTTTCTCCACGCGGGACTTCTAGGATAGTCTGGCCAAGTTTTGTGCCGGGTGCATACTTAAGAATTATAAAATCATGATAGCACCACTCAGTGCTGAGTTTTGCAAGAACAATCCAATAGTTCGCACTGCCCTGGCTCTTGTTACACTGCAATGTCTGGTCAACAGATTCCAACTAGAATGTGGATAAAATGTAACAGTGACGCACTCTAGGTTCGGTACCAGAAGCAGGAAGACTGATATTTTGTTTTATTACCATTTTGTTGTTGTTGAGCAATTATTAAATTTCCTATCTAAAATGCACATAAAACTGAAAAGCATCCATGAGTGAATTTGGCTACTATATCCACAGATTGTCAAATCAAATCAATATGATTATAAGATCCCACAGGCTAACTGATGTGCTGAACAGTCTTCTAAACAAGTTATAGAGTCATACAACACAGAAATGGGCACTTTGGCCCATTATGTCCAGGCAGACCTTTATTGCCCCTTTACATCAATTCTGTTTCTCTGCATTAGAACTGTATTCTTCTATATCTTGCAATTAATACTGTGATAATTAACTCTGTTACAAGCAGTTAGATACATGCCTGGTTTGGACAAGTGACAGAGGTCCAGTTTGAAATATAACGCATACCACAATACCCTCAAGGCCTTAGTTTAGAACCTGTTATGGTTCCATTTTACAGCCTTCTTCATCTTTTCTTCTGTCACTTTCAGCTTAGAGAATAAGCACTCATGTCTCAATGTTTGGTATCTGCACTGAGTCTTTATTTTAAAAGGAAGGCAGTGTGGCGTGGCATCCAAGCTGGAGTCGATGCTGCCCCCCAGTGTTCACTTGACAGAAGACAAGCTGTATTGAGTTCAACTGCAAACTGCTGCACAGTCATCGACTCGGAGTCTTGGACTATATACTTTTCGTGTGACTGTATTTTACTAATATCTTATATGCGCTTGCTATCTTATATATGCTATATGTGCCTTGTGCTGTGTGTGACTGTTGGTACCGTGTCTTGCACCTAGGCCCCGGAGTAGCGCTGCTTCGTTTGGCTGTATTCATGGGTATTCCTGCATGATTGAATGACAACTGAACTTGAACTTGAAAGGAATTTTCTGTCTGAGACACATTATCAGCAGAGACATAAAGAGCAGTCACTGGTTCTCAAACTGCCAGGGCCGCAGTCTGTCGCTTGTGCTCCACCTAGTGGTTAGTCATGGAGTAGAGTTTGCTTAATAGTGTGGTCTGAGAAATGGTTAAGAGGATAGAGAGATATTGACGTGCACGAGTGGGAAACAGGAGTGATGGAGAAATCAGAGATTATGAGAGGGATTGATAAAGAGAGTACAATGTTTAGAGATGGAAGGTAAAAGGAGAGAAAGGGAAAACAACTGAATTCTGGAGGATCTCAGTGGGTCAGGCAGCATCTATTGAGGGAAATGGACATTTTACATTTTGGGTAGAGACCCTTAATTGGAAATGGAACAAAAGAGGGGAGATAGCCAGGATAATAGGGTAGGAAGGAGGGGGTGGATAATAGGTAAATCCAGGAGGGGGAGGGGGAATAGGAATGATGTCAGAAGCTGCGAGGTGAAAGGTGGTGTCAGATATGACAGCTCAGTAGATTCTGGAATAAAGGGGGAGGTGGTAAGCAGGGTTACCAGAGAAAAGAATGTGTGGGTGATGAGAGGGCAGTGAAAGGGAAAGGGAAGGGGTGATGGGGCCAGTGGAATAAGAAAAGATAAGGAGAGGGGACGAAGGAGAGTGAACACTGGAGGTTTGAGAAATTAATGCTTAAGGAAAAGACGGATGGTATTTAAAGGTGGAACATGGGGGTGCAGAGAGACTGAAAATAAAGTGAAGAGTAAAACAAAAAGAGATAAAGGGAATAATATGTTTTGCATTTGCTTCAAAATTACTTCACCAGGCAAAAACAGTTCATTGAACTTAAAAGATGACCGATCTCAAAATATACAAGAGTCTGACCCTCAATATAGTTGGGTTACATCAACCTGATTGTTCTCATCTCAAAGTTTATCCTTCCCCAAGTCTCTAGCTTTAAAGTGTACAGTGATGCTGATGATATATGGCATCAAGTCTCTCTTACTTTTGCTCAGCTTGTGTTTCTCCTGGATGTGACCCCGTCTGGTACGGCGACAGTACAAGCACACACTGAGCACCATCAGGATGACCCAGATCACACTCCCAGCACTTGCAATGAAAACCGGCCGCCTCACGAACTCCAGCACCTGACTAAAGATCGAAGACTCCGATGATGTCTCCTGACCTGAGGGGTCTAAGATTTAAAGATAATGAGTTAAAGATTCACAGCAAATGGCTGTTGTTAAACTGAGACTTCTTACATCTAGAGGGGATATTCAGTGTGTTTTACAGGCACATCATGTGAACGTCCAAAAATAAAGCTTAGCAAAACTAACTTCGAGGCCTAGCGTTCGGGGTCCTGTCATTGATGAGTACGCAGTTCGAGGCCTGGTGTTCGGTGATCGGCGGGTCCTAGGGTTGATGCCGAGGATCAAGGCCCAAGGGATAAAATGGAAATCTGCAAGTCAGGGCCTGTTGGACGGAGCCCCACGTCTACGAATCTCTGTGAGTCCACTGGAGTAGTCGAAGGCCCAATGTCTGCATGTCCGAGTCTGAATCCGAGTACACTCGAGGCAGGAGGGCAAAGACGACAGCCTGGCTTAGGGTTCAGAGGACTGTGCATGTGTATGGGTGGGAGGTAGGGCTGGTTTTTGCTGTTGTTGTTTTGTTGCTTGTTGTGTTTTATTCTGCCGAGCATTGTGGGCATAATTTGTTGCTGCTGGAATATGTGACGGCACTTAGCGGCTGCCCACAGCACACCCTCGAACGTGTTAGTTGTTAATACACTTCACTGTATTTGTTGATGTACACGTGATAAATAAACTTGAATCTTGAGAACATTCTCAGCTCACTCATAATTGTGCATCACAAAATAAGTTCTTCCCACCATATCCAACAAAACCATACAACCACCACAGAGATTCATGAATTACTTCAGACAAATACAAATACCACTCTCTAGAGCCAGTAACCAGTCAAGTGTTAAATGTTAAACCACAGAAGTTTCAGCTGGTCTCAGTGGGGCAAGTTTCCTGAACAATCAGAAATAATTGGACCATGGGTATACTGAACTCAAAGAGCTTCTGTGGATTTTCAGGCAAAACTGGGCTGTTATTGGGAACATGCTTATAGTGGAGTGGTGTAGTGATGATGCTGGAGATGATGTAGTGATGAGTGTCAGGAAAGATCGGGTGGGTGGAAAAGACCAAAGTAAATTTAAGAGGCTGTGATTCTTTTGTGGGACAAAGTAACAGTGGTAACAATAAGAGCTAATATTTTAACCAGGTATCTCAACCTGATAAATAACTTGAAATGCTAGTGAAATAGACCTGTGCACAAAAGAGAAATCACCGAGTCGTTCCTCTTACCTCAAAAATAAAGGCAGAGTATCAAAATGTTCAATTGACAGAGGTTCAGTGAGGTTTCAAGACCTTGGTTTGGACTTCTTCAAACTCTGTGCTGTAGGGTTCTCCATCTCTTCTCATGTCCCTGTCATCTCAAATCCTACAATAACTCAGAGGTGGAAGAGAAAACCTAATGCCAATCCTTTGATCAGAGGGTGAGTGGGTCGTTCGTGATCACAATGATCACTGCAGGCACAAACTCTTCCACCGCGGTTTCAGCCATGGTGAAGAGATCAAGGCTTCCGCGTGCAAGTTCCATTCCAAAGATCTGAATACAAATGTCTAGAATGGTGCAGGGCTACAACAGAGCAGAGGGTAGACTGTACTTTCAAGTGAGATATCAAAATTGCCCCCCCTCACCATTCCCCATTCTCATCTCTCACCTTATCTCCTTACCTGCCTATCACCTCCCTCTATGCTCTTCCCCCTTCTCTTTCTTCCATGGTCTTTTGTCCTCTCCTATCAGATTCCCCCTTCTCCAGCCTTTTATCTTTTTCACCAATCAACCTCCCAGCTCTTTACTTCAACCCTCCCCCTCTCTCGGTTTCACCTATCACCTACTACCTTGAACTTCTTCCTCCCCTCCCCCCACCTTCTTATTCTGACTTCTCATCTCTTTGTTCCAGTCCTGATAAAGAGTCTTGGCCTAAAACGTCTACTGTTTACTCTTTTCCATAGATGCTGTCTGGTCCGCTGAGTTCCTCCAGCATTTTGCATGTATTACTTTGATTTCCAGCATCTGCAGATTTTCTCTTGTTTCTGATATCAAATTTAGATCCCATCTACTGTCAAAAATGCATGTAGAATCTCTCATTACACTATTCAAAAAAGAATACTGAAGTGGTTCCTGGTGCCTTGCCCAACAGCAACTGGGAAAATTTCAGATTCTGCTATGAACAAATCGGCTGTTGCATTTCCTAGATAATAATTAAAATGTTGCAGAACATCGTTGGGTCATGAAAGGTGCTAAATACAGTCTTCCTGAGCTGGCAAACATTTTTTCCCCTGGTTGGTGAAAGAAAATCAAAACAGAAGTACAGATGCCAGAAATCAGAGATAAAAAGTGAAAATGTTGGAAACACTCAGCATGTTAATCAACATCCGTGGAGGAAGAAAAAAGAGGTAATTTGAATTTGAATTGACTTTATTTCTTACAACCTTCACATACATAAGGAGCAAAAGTCTTTACGTTATGTCTCCGTCAAAGTCAATATTTCATCAAAGTCAAGGAAGTGATGAAAACAAGCCTTAAGGAAGAAGGAGGCGAGAAAGAACAATGGGCAGATCTCCGACCCTATCAAACATATTTTGTTTGTCCTAGCTATAACACGACACCCACGATTTAAAGTTAATTTGTTCTGATGAACAGGCTTCAACCTGAAGCCGTATTTCCAATTCTCCTTCTATTTTTCTTGACAAGATACAATGATTTTACTGTTCTAGATCTGTCATATTGTTTGTTATTCGGCATCTATCTTGAAGGACGCTCACCATCCAGGACATACCCTCTTCTCATTACTACCATGAGGGTGGAGATATAGCAGTCTGAAATGCTCAACATTTTAGGAGCAGTTTCTTCCCCTCCACTGTCAGATTTCTGAATGGGCCACCAACCCAAGAACACTACCTCACTGTCTGGCTCTCATTTTGCACTATTTAGTTTTTCTTATTGTATCTTATAGTACTTTTATGTAATTTACTCACTGCTGCAAAAACATTTCCCAGCACATGTCAGTGATAATAAACCTGATTCTGAAAATTCTCCCATCTGATATCATCCAGTGCTTGCGTTTGTTAGTTTTATTGTATCCTAGTTTTAACAGGGCTGCACATGTAAAATGGGTTTAGGACTATTGGCATGATATCCTGGGAGACTGATGGAGATAGATGAGGGAGCTGACCGTGTAATGCATACAATTCCTGTTTCCCTATTTTCAATTGAGTACCCAACATGATGTGAAATAACTCTGTCTCAATCCTCCACTGTAGAAGGAATGATAGATGGTTGTTTTCTGTTCAGCTCATTATAAAGCCACAGAACAGCACAGAGAGAATCAACAATGAATAAATGAATAGATTTTTCATTATTTAAAAAAAGATGAGATTGCTGCATTTAATAATCACGTAATACAACCTTTTCATGACTTGTGCAGGCTCTAATCTATCCCCTGTGAGATTAGAATTGCCCAGAAAGCTTCAAACATGTATATCATGCAAGCAGCATTTAATATCCAGCTGAAGGAGCTGAAAATATCAGACAAAAGTCTCATATTTGTGCACAGAACATCACACAAAAACATTGAGGTACTTCCCAAACAATTAACTGTTACCACGTGGTCACCCTGTCACACAAAAGATGGTGGTTTTTATCTTTGTACGGGAACATCATGAGAGTTACGAATGAGCATTTGCTGTTGCTTGCCAAAAGAGATGGGTGCAAATGGAGGGAGAAGGGACTGCTTTAAGATGGCTTGCTGAGTGGGTGGGTGGAGTTACTACTGGGGAGGATGAAGAAGTAGAGCTGGTGAAGGGAGAGAATGTTGCTGATCAAAGGAAGAGTGTCCTGGTTGAGGACGCAATGGGGTTGAACTCTACGGCTAGCAAGAGGAAGGCTATTGGCATATGCTTGCTCCTCTTTCACTCATTCTGCAAGATCCCTCACGTGCACCTCAACTGTTACCCTTAGTAGTGCAGCTGATATTAATAGTGCACCTACATGTTAACTTTGAGTGCTTTATGTCTCTAACACCAACACCATTCAAGCCCACCCATTCAGAAAGATACTCCATCTTTCTTTTACTCCACCAGTAGATTACTTTGCATCTTTTCTTCATTACATGCCACTGACTATATCTTTGTTCATTCATTTACCTTGTCTGTATCCCCCTGAGGGCTCCATGCAGCCTCCTCACTACTCATACTGACACCTACAGTAACCTTGTATCGTCAGCAAACCTGGGAATATTCCTCTTCGTCTCTTTAACTACATCATGTTAGTTTGTCAACTGCTGCAGCACCAACAGCACCCAACAACACAGCCCTGCAACCCGGGAATGGCTGATCTAGAACACAGAACAGTAAAGGCATGAAGGGCCCTTCGGCCCATAATATTTATACTGACCATGATATCCATGCTGGCAGACTCTAGATCCCTCCATTCCCTGCATGATCATGTGGTTACTATCATACCTACTTCCACCATCACCCCGACAGCACACTCCAAGCACTCTCTGTAAAATACTTATCCTCTCACACTTAACAATTCTACTCTGGAGAAAAGACTGAGTATGCATGGCCGCCATAATTTGATATACGCATCTCTATCAGATCTCGCCTCAGCCTCCAATTCTCATTCCTACTCTCTATTCTCTCTGAGCTTCCGTCCAGCCCAGTGTATCATCTGAATCCCACACACTTTAATTTTGCTTAATAATCTCTTGTAGGGAAACTTAAAGGCCTATTGAATCTCTGAACACAACACATCCACTGGTTCCCCTTTATTTATTAGGGAGCACGTCTTATGAGCAAAGTCTGAGTGACTCGAGCTTTTCTCTATAGAGTGAAGGAGGGTGAGAGGCGACTAGGTAGAGGTGTGTAAGATTATAAAGAGGTATAAAAAAAGTGGACAGCCAAAGCCTTTCTCCCCAGGGTGTAAATGACTAATACAAGAAGGCATAGTTTTAAAGTGATTGGAGGACAGTCCATCCTGTACAAGATGGCACCAGCAAACAATGAGATCGACTGCTGACAGTTTACAAATGACTTCTTTTACTACTCCTTCTTTCAAATGTGATTTTACTACTAAGCTGAGTGCAATTGGAACTCTGATTTACATTTTGATGGTGTGCTTTTGGGGCTAATTGAGCGATCGAGTGCTTTGCTATCTCCAAGGGAGTTCGGTGAGGTTTGCCTCAGAGTGTATGGCCTGGAGATGGAGCACGAGCCCATGATCGATTCCATTGCTTCTCTCTGATTGAGGTGTCAAGCAAGGTTGAAGTCAACGAGGACAAGAGCGGAGGTCGGGCGGGTGTTCGGCAATGTCTGTCTGAATTGACCGGTATTCCTCTCCCGCTCGCTAGCTGCTGTCGGAGGAAAGTGCAGGAGCCGTGGGATCCAGGTTGCAAGGATTGATCGGCGAGGCTGTGGACTCATTTTGGGGGACTTTGAGGTTCATGTTGCACATGTTCCTGGATTCTGGTTACTCTTTCATTTACTTTTTTTTGAGTGGTTTGATCGGGGTGATAGATGTGGACTGGGGTGCCTTTACGAAGAATGGTTCCATGGCCTACAGTGGCTAGCGGCATGGCGCTGAACTGAACTGAATACTGCTAGTTTGATGTTTAATATTCTATGCGTTGTTCGCTCGCTTTTTGCCATTTGCGCAATTTATTCTCTTTTTGCCATTTGCGCAATTTTGTTCCTTTTTTTTGCCATTTGCGCAACTTGTTCTCTTTTATCGCGTGTTGAGTGTTTGGTGCTTTCTTGAATGTGCTCCACGGTGTTTCCTGTGGCTGCCTGCAGGAGGACGAACCTCAGAGTTGTGTTCTGCATACATGCTTTGAATCTTTGAACAAACAGGCTAGCAGGAATTCTGTGCCTCACAGAGTAGGGAGGATCATTTAACATCAGCAGAGATACAGTCAGTAATGCAATGAGCTAGGGAGTGGGGTTAATGATCCTCACAATGTCGACTAATTTAACAGTAGAAATACAGTGGGCTATGGGGTTCTGTGGGTCTACAACACCCTTACAGATAAAGATATACCTCAAATTCATTTAAACAAGTTACAATACTACAGGCTCTTGTGTATTATCAGAGAGAATGAGAAGCAAAGCTGGCAGTAATGTATCTGTGGCCTTTCCCGTGTACTGACCTAGGTAGACGTATTGTGGTTCGGTGTGAACTCCCACTCCAGCACCATTGATCGCTGCGATCTGCACACGGTACTCAATCCCAGAATTCATTGTGGGGATCTCCAGCTGGTGTGTACTGCTGTTCACTGTCCAATTTCTGTGATGCTGTGTGTCATTCCCCAAACACCAAACCTAGCACCAAGCAGAGAGAAAAAAAGAACAAACGTATTATACCAATTACACAAGAAGGAAGCAGGAGTCGGCCATCTGGCTCTTCATGCATGCCCTGCCATTCAATATGATCAGGCCTCAGCCTCTTCTGTGCCAGTTCCTCATTAGCTTCAATATGCAAATCTTTCAAAAACTATTCAACACTCCCTGATCTAGACTCCTCCTGTGGTGATGCAGCAAGTAGAGCTGCTGCCTCACAGTACCAGTCTCCCAGATTCAACCCTGACCTCCAGTCTTATCTGTGTGGAGCTTGCATGCTCCCCCCCGTGACTGCAAAGGGTTTCCTTCAGATGTTCCGAGTTCCTCCCACATCCCAATATTATACAATTTGATGGTTTAACTGGCCACTGTAAATTCCTCCTCATGTGTAGCGGAGAGGTAGAATTAGAGAAGGGGCCACATATTTACCTCCCCCTCCAAGAATACTTTGAAGCACAGTTTGCACCTATAGCAACACACACACAAAGTGCTGGTGGAGCTCAGTGAGTCAGGCAGCACCTATGGGGGAAAACAAACAGTCGACATTTCAGGCCAAGCCCCTTCATCAGGACTGACCTTATCTCCATTCTGCACCTATAGCAGCTCGCTCCTTGCTCAATTGCCCAGGTCTCTCTCATTCCGAGACCGGGAACCATTATTTCCTTTGTGTGTTCCATATGAAAGACATCGGCTCCTGTAAGGGCCGGTCTGGTGTGCACACCATCCTGTACCTTACTGCAGAAAACCCCACAGTAAATTTTTCACTGGTTCACCATGCACTCTTCCCCTGCTTAATGGGCCCAAATAGATTGCATTCAAATTCTAGGCCTTAAAGCTGAACGTATCAATTTTCACTGGAATTTCAATGTATTCAACCAACCACAAGACGTTTTCTTCACAAGTTTAACCCTGCAGGCCACAACTTCTCTTCTATTTACAGGCTTCTGGGGTAATAAATTTCACACCTTCCATGGTTACCCATATACATTTGTACCTTGTAACCTTTGATGATGCCGTTGTGGGACTCGGGGGGAGGCGGCTTCCAGCTGACCAAAATGCTGTCATTCCTGCTCTCTGTAGTCGCGATGATAACACTGTGAGGTGGAGCATCAGGTACTGCACGTGAAACACAAGGGATGGCAGGTTAAATGTCAAGCACCCCCATCAAAGGTGCGCCATTAGTGATTCCACCAATCACTTCAGTCCATAAAATATTGGGATAGTTTAAAAGGAACACTGCAAGATGTGAGGGAACTTTTGTGCAGAAATATTACTGTAAAAATAATTGATTTTTACAGCGTCAGTTGGCACTCACTGGATTCTGTAATACCCAACTTCCTTAACAGAGTGCAAGAAAAAGAAAATCATTGAATGGCTACAACGTACAAGAAAGTTGTTCAATCTATCATGTCCATCCAGATCTCTACCAGAGCAACCTTTCTCCATAGCCTTGCAAATTTCTTTTTCCTTCACCATCTACTTACTCAGATTCTTATCAAAGGCCACTATGAAACCTGCCTTCACCTCCTCCAGAGGCCATGCACTGCAGATTCCAAACACGCCTTCAGTTCCCTCCTAATTCTCCTTCCTTTTCTTTTGTACTTGTCACCCCCAGGCCACTACGCCAAAGGCAACCGTCTCCCACTCTCCATTCTGTCCCCGATCCTAATCATTCAATATTGAATCTTGAAATTGATCATTAATTTAATATTCCCTTCTTCAGAGATGTGCAGGGCAAGCTTTGTTCTCCATTCTGACAGTGGTGGGTGCCTAGAATGCAGTGGCAAACGTGCTAGTGGAGGCAAATACAACAGAGGTATCGTAGAGAATGGTGGATAATTGTGTAGGCGGAAGGAACTAGTTTAGTTAGGCACTTAATTGCTAATTTAACAAGTTTGGCACAATATCATGAACTGCAGGGCCTATTCCAGAGCAGTACTGTTCTATGTTCCAAAGAAAACAGTCCTAGGTTCTCTGATCTAACTTTGTAGCTGTAATGCTTCATAGAGTTATAGAGTCACACAGAAAAGATTGGCCCACCTTCCCCACTCTGAACACCTAGCACGCTATTTCCATTTCATTCATTCCATAATTCCATCAATTCATTCGCGAGCCCCCTCTCCCACCAATTCTCCCACTCCATCTACAGTTCTGTGCAAACGTATTCAGCACATTTATATATAGCGAGACTTTTGCACAGTACTGTAGTCATTTTATGTATTGCACTGAATTGCTACTACAAAAGAAAAACAAATTTCATGACATACGTGAGTGATGATAAACCTGATTCAGATATGGGTCTCTATTGTGGACTGAGAGTGGGAATGGGGCAGGGAGAGGGGAATCATGGTTGGGAAAAGGGGAAGGGAGAGGGGAGGGAGCACAAGGCACCACAGCGACATTCTGTAATGATCAATAAATCAATTGTTTGGAATCAAGTGACCTTGTCTGGGGTGTCTCAGGGCTGGGTGTGTCTGCATCCACGCCACCCGTAGCCCTCCCCCGCCCACCTGCTCCTGGCACTCCTTCTCAACTACCTGTCCCACACCCTTTCAATGGTGATCCACCCTCACAACATCCTTTGCTCCCGCCAGATTTACAAACCCTCTCTCCACTCCACGTCGACAAACACAGTGTTATGCAAAAAGTCTAAGGCAGCTTCGCTTTATGGCCCAAAAACTTTTGCACAGTAACGTCTATTCTAGGGACGATTCATGAGGCCAATCAACCTCTTAATCTGTATATGTTTGGGATGCAGGAGAAAAGCAGAGCACTCAAAGGAAACGCACAAATCTCAGCATCCATTCTCAAATCTTCTCTGAATGTTCTCTAATTACTTTACTATGATGTGGTGACTAGAAATGAACTCAAGATTATTTTGCTGCTTTTAACTCCAGAGGAAAAATTGGCTCAACTAGAAATATTTTCTTCAGAATAGAGGAGACTGAAGGGAGACTGCTTTGTGGTGTATAAAAGTACGAAGGGCCAAAATGGAATCAATGGGATCAACCTGAGGTTGGTTAAGAGTCTCAAAAATTGGTTAAGAATCTGCCCAATCACAATTAAACAGTACCTGGATGCTGAGGCCCGCAAAGAAACAGGTTCAGTACTGGAATGTGGGATTGGCCTCAGCAGCTGTTCTGTGACTGGCACAGATACGATGGGCTGAATGGTCTCCTTCTTTAATTCCATGAACTCAAAGCGCTATGGAGTCACAGAACAGAAACATGCCCCTCAGCTCACCTGCTCTCCTGCCTAGTCACGTCTATTTGCACCCAGCCTATAACCCTCCTAACTAATCCCATCCATGTACTTGTCCAAACTTCTTTCCTAAATGTTATAATTGAATCTGCTTCTACCATTTCCACAGGCAGCTTATTCCACATGCTGTGAAGAAGCTTCCTGGTAAATATTTCAGCTTTTATTCTAAACACAAGACCTCTAATTCTAATCTCAATAAACCTGAGGAGAAAAAGTCTGCATGCATTCACCCTACCTACACCACTCAATTTTGTATACCTCTATCAAATCTCCCCTCATTCTTTTGCACTCTAGCGAATAAAGTCTTACCTTATTCAACCTCTCCCTATAAAACAGGTCCTCAAGTCCTGGTAACATCCTTGTAAATTTTCTCTGCATTCTTCCAAGTTATTGATATCTTTCCGGAAAGTAGGTGACCAGAACCACACACATTCTAAATTCAGCCTCACCAACGTCTCCTGCCCTTTACTGTTCTAACAAGAGATTGTAGACTGCCAGCAGGTACCAATCTATTGTGCCCGTGTCTCACCTTCCTCTGGAATCCTTCCATGCCTTGTGTTACTGTCTGGACTGCAAAACTTTCTATTATATGCTTGAACCTTGAACTCGTACTTGTAGCCCCTCTTGAGAGTGGCCAGCACTGTATCCTCTTCCACTGGGTTGGCAACCTGTTGCAACATCCAGCCCGAGCTCAGGGGCATCAGGGAACGAAACAAAACGTTAAATCCCTCAATGTACTGAGACGGTGAGATAACCTGCAGAAACAGAAACCAGGTGACCTGTAAGCAGATAATGAAACTCACATCTAGCCCCCCTGTGGGCATTAGCTTTAATACGAAACATCAAAAGAGAAAATCAAGCGGAATTACAGGGATTAGTCAGACTGAGTCATCTTTGCTCAGGGCAGCAGCATAGGTAATAACATTGTCACCAGTATCTCTCAACTCCCCATTTCTGATCCCTGCCCTGTAATTCCAACTTGAAACCATTCTTGAGCAGACACTATCTAATGCTAGTTTTAAAATCCAATCAGTGAAGTGGAATTGGATGTCCCACAATGACCAGCTTAAAAAAGGGCTTTAGATTCGGGGCTAAAGTACCTGGAAGCTGCTTGAGAAAATTTGACAGTCCTAAAAACCATGGGTGAAATTAAGGCTTTTTATTTCCAGTATTACCATGGTGGTAGCCATAACTGTTAGAAAATAGGGCAGCATTTCACTGCTAGCATTGGAGGTATCCTACCACAGGAGGTATCCTCTTGAGCTCTAGTACATAACATGAGATAGCATATCAGGAGTAGATGTATTACTGTCTATGCTGAATGTGAGATTCATATGGTTTTGTGCTCACTTTATGCAATCCCAACATATCTACAGCATAATATAAATTCTGGGATAAGATCCTATTGAACTGTAACACAAGTCATTAACATCGTCACTTAAGAGCCTCCCTTCCTTGTAAGAATTGTAAGAATCTAAGGAAGGGAGGCCCTTTAATTTCATATGTTATTAATCATTCAAACAAAGATTTGGAAGAAGTTCCATCACCACCAAAACATTTCCATGTATTTACATTTAAATAGAAACTCACAAAGATCGGAAAGGGATGGGCTCAATTCATACTTTTAACTGGCTGATTCCATTGGTAATGCCATCAGAAAACCAGCCAGAAGGATTCTTGTTTTGATTCCCTAAATGCACAGAAAGATTTTCGAACTTTTATCACCACTGAGTCCTGTTCACTGCTTAAACTTAAGCAGGTATGATGTCGTGGATGTCACAGAGCCTTGGACTTAGAAGAGCACAAAGTTCCTTAGTGTGCACATAATGGACAATCTAACCTGGACCCACAACACCTCCTCACTAGTCAAGAAGGCACAGCAGTGTCTACACTTTCTGAGGAGATTGAGGTGTGCGAGGCTCCTGCTCCATTCTCACAACTTTCTACCATCGAGTGTGCTGTCTGGCTGCATCTTTGTGTGGTACGGAAGCTGCAAAGCATCTGACAGCAAGATCCTACACAGGATAGTAAAAACCACCTGGAGGATCACCGGGGTCTCCCTCCCCTGTTTGAGAGTTTTACTGGGAGCACTGTAGACGAAGAGCCCAAAACATTACTGAGGATCCCTACCACCCATCCCACAATCTCTTTGACCTGCTACCATCAGGAAGTGGGTACAGAAGCATCAGAACTAGGACTGCCAGACTGGGGAACAGCTTCTTCCCTCAGGCTGTGAAACTAATGACTACCCTGCCACCACCGAGGTCTTGTCACAAGGACAGCGAGCTTTTTACTACACTGTTCATTGTTTACCTTTGCTGCACGCTACGTGCATTTTGAATTATATTTCATGAATTTATTTATGGTAATATTTTGTTTTATGTGCTGTGTGTGATTTTTTTTTGTGGGTGCACCGTGGTCTGGAGGAATATTGTTTTGCTTGGTTGTATACATGTACAGGTACAGTCCATTGACAACAAACAAACTTGATCTTGGCTGGAAGTTCACAATTGGGAGCTTAACATTCAAGGATAAAATTGGTATCGAAAGGACAGGCAGGTGCACAGAGGGGTTGGGGTGGCTCTATTCAGAAAAAAATGAAATCAAATCATTAAAAAGAAGTGACACAGGATTAGAAGATTTAGAATCCTTGTGGGTAGAGTTAATAAAATGCAACGGTTTAAAGACCCTGATGGGAGTTATATAAAGGCCTCTGAACAGTGGGGTACAAATTATAATGGGAGATGAAAAAGGCATGTAAAAAAGGCAATGTTATGATCATCATGGATTTCAATCTGCAGGGAGATTGGGAAAATCAGGCTGGTGCTGGATCCCAAGAGAATAAATTTGCCGAATGCCTATGAGATGACTTTTTAGAACAGCTTGTGTTTGAGCCCACTAGGGGAAAGGCAATTCTGGATTGAGTGTTGTATAATGAACTGGTTTTGATTGAAGAGCTGAAGGTAAAGGAACCCCAAGGAAGCAGTGCAGTTTGAGAGGGAGATGCTAAAACCAAATGTATCAGTATTACAGTAGAGTGAAGGAAACTATGGAGGCATGAAAGAGGAGCTGGCCAAAGTTTATTGGAAGGGGGCACTAGCAGGGATGATGGCAGAGCACCAATAGCTGTCGTTTCTAGGCGTAATTCAAAAGACGCAGATCTGTTCATCCCAAGGAAGAAGCAGCATTCTAAAGGGTGGATGAGACAACCATGGCTGACAAGGGAAGGCAAAGACAGTATAAGTGCCAAAAAGAGGCATGCAATATTGCAAAAATTAGTGGGAAGCTAGAGTTTTGGGAAACTTTTAAAAACCAGCAGAAGGCAACTTAAAAAAAAGCAAAGGTGAGCTAGCCAATAATATAAAAGAAGATACCAAAAGTTTTTTTTCCAGATATGTAAAGAATAAAAGAGTCAAGAGTGGATATCAGATCCACTGGAAATGACACTGAAGAGGTAGTAATGGGGGACAAAGAAATGGCAGACAAACAATAAGTATTTTGCATCAGTCTTCACTGTAGAAAATGCCAGCAATATGCCAGAAGTTCGAATCTGTCAGGGAGCAGAAGTGAGTACAGTCACTATTACTAAGGAAATGGTGTTTAAGAACCTGAAAGGTCTGAAGGGTTAATCACCTGAACCAAATTGAATACGCCCCATGGTTCAGAAAGAGATAACTGAAGAGACTGTGGAGGATTTAGTCATGATTTTTCAAGAATTCTGGGATGGTTCTGGAGGACTAGAAAAGTTGCATATGTCACTCCACTCTAAGAAGTGAGGGAGGCAAAAGACAGGAAAATATAGAGCTTTGTCTAACTTCAGTGGTTGGGAAGATGTACATTATTAAGAATTGGTGTGTCACCAAAGACACTCGCAAATTTCCACAGATGTACATGGAGAGCATTCTAACAGGCTACATCAACGTCCAGTGTGGAGGGGCCACTGCACAGGATAGGAAAAAGATGGAGAGGGTTGTAAATTCAGCCAATGCCATCATGGACACTAGCCTCCCCGCCATCAAGGAAATCTTCAACATCAAATGCCTCGAAAAGGTATCATCCATCATTAAGGACCACCACTACCCAGGACATGCCTTCTTCTCATGCCAGCCATCAGAGAGGAGACAGAGGAGCTTCCTCTCCCTCCATCAGAGTTCTGTATGAACAATGAACCTATGAACACTACCTCACAGCTTATTGATGTAACTTGTAGTATTGCATATTTCATGTATTGCACAGTACTGCTATCACAAATTTTACAAGTTTCATAATATATATCAGTGATAATAAACCTGTTTCTGCAACATCAAGTAGGTTAGGTAGGTCAGATAGGAATGCTGACTCTTTTTCCAAAGGTCGTCAAATAATCAAAAACATTTTTACGATAATCCAATTGTGTCAATATTGTCAAGACTAGTTTTTTTATTAGCAATTTAATTGTTAAGTGATATTAAATTCCCAAGCTTCTTATATGGAATTCATGTCTCTGGATCACTGGTCTAGGTCTCTACTTTGGTAATTCAGAGACACCTTCCAAAACTTCCCAATAAATGGAGGCAGCACAAGAGTATCTGTTGAGCATCGCTCTACACATACATGGAGGCTCATGACAATATTATCTAAAATAAAGTGGTAACCACTTGAACATTAGGGGAGATCAGAGGCCCACCTTCCAGTGGAGACGGACGTGTGAAGATGATGGAAGAATGGTAATGTTGTGTAGGTATACACGGACATCCAGCAACTCCTGTTGGATAACCTTCCTTCTCTCCCTCTGACCAGTATCTGGAGCATCTGAAGGTGATAAAAACATGAGCCAGTAACAGCGGTCACATCTGGTACACACACATGATTATTTATCTTTCGTTTTTAAATGCTTTCCAATCGTCATTGACCATTTCTACCTTATTTCCCTCTTATTTTTGAGCCTATAAGAGTAGAGGGCAGATAAAAAGATCATCCTTGGTGGTCAGTAAGGACTAGATTGACTGGATGCATGGATGATGTGCCTGATGGCTGGTCATAGCTTCACAGTGCTATTTTAGAGTCAAGGTTAGGAGATAGTTCTTCACTCAGAGTTGTGAGCCTATGAACTTCTCTCCTACAGAAAGCAGTGAAGGGTAAATCAATGAATATACTCAAGGAGGAGGTAGATGTACTCTCAGTGGCCACTTTATTAGGTTTGCCTGTACATGTGCTCGTTAATGCAAATATCTAATCAGCCAATTATGTGATGGCTGATTAGATATGTATAAGAGTACGCAGACAGGGTCAAGGGGTTCCGTTTTTGCTCAGAACAAACATCTGAATGGGGAAGAAATGTGACCTAAGTGACTTTGGCCATGCAATGATTGTTGATGCCAGATGGGGTGGTTTGAGCATCTCAGAAACTGCTGATCTCCTGCAGCGTTCACGCACAACAGTCTCCAGAGTCTACAGAGAATGGTGTAAAAAAACAAAAAGCATAAAACATCCAGAGCAGCAGCAGTTCTGTGGGCAAAAACGTCTTGTTAATGAGCGAGTCAGAGGAGAATGGCCAGACTGGTTCAAGCTGATAGGAAGGCAACAGTAACTCAAATAACCATGCATTACAACAGTGGTGTGCAGAACAGCATCTCTGAACGTGTTGAACCTTGAAGTGGCTGAACTACAACAGCAAAAGACCATGAATATAGATTCAGTGGCCACTTTATTAAGTATAGGAGGTACCTAATAAAGTGGCCACTGAGTATATATTTCTTAATGCTGAAAGATCAAGGGATATGGGAGAAGGCAGGAATAAGACATCTGAGTTGATGATCAACCATGATCATGTTGATGGTGCAGCCGAACCAAAGGTGGGATTGGGCCTCACCATCAATTTTCTACACTTAAAGTTTACCCATTCCACCACTGACCAACCAGGCCAACTCCTGGGAGAGATGAAGAGAAAAAGAAATACCCCAAAATGTATGGAAATCTATAATTTATGGCAAGAATAGAAGGCAATTTTCAATAAAACCTGATAGCAATTAAACACACCCCAGGAGATCACAGTCACCATCACTGGGACTCAGGGTGACCTACTCTATTATTCCACCCAACCTCTGTTAATGGACAAATTGATCACAGTCAGGGAACCCTTCTGCTCTCTATTTGATGTTTATAGTAAAGTGGATGTTTGTATACAAGCTAACAACTTTATCTCAAAGTTAACAGGTCCATTGAGAAACCTGATATCTAACCAAGGTCAAAGCTTTATTATTTCATACATTCCTCAGTCATTCCTAATCCACTGATGCACACATGCAAACAGCCTGTCAACATGGAACAAGTCTAATCTTTACTCCAATTCAAAAAGGCCTCAACTAAATCACAGTAACATTGAATGGGACCTATATAAGGTTTCATGAGTTTCAAAAACAATGCAGTATTTAATAAGAAATCAAAGCTGATGTAAAAGCAAAAGGGAAGGCATAGAACAAAGCAAAAATTAGTGGGAAGACAGAGGATTGGACAGTTTTTAAAACCCTACAGAGAGCAACTAAAAGTGGATAGTAAAAGCTTTTTCAAGTCTGCAAAAAATAAAAGAGATGAGAGTTGATATAGGACCGCTAGGAAATGAGGCCGGAGAAATAACGGGTGTGAGGGAAGAGAAGTGGGTGCAGTTACTATTACAAGGGAGGAGGTGCTCGAAAAACTGAAAGACCTAAGGATACATAAGTCACCCGGGCCAGATGAACTGCACCCTAGGGTTCTGAAAGAGGTAGTGGTAGAGATTGTGGAGGCATTAGTAATGATCTTTCAAAAATCATTGAACTCTGGCATGGTGCCAGAGGGCTGGAAAACCGCAAGTGTCACTCCACTCTTTAAGAAAGGGGGAAGGCAGCAGAAAGGAAATTATACACCAGTTAGCCTGACCTCAGTGGGGTTGGGAAGATGTTGGAGTCAATTGTTATGGCCTTCCGAAAGTCCAACATCCACTGCATCCCCTTTATCTATCCTATGTGTAATCTCTTCACAGAAATGAAACAAGTTTGTCAGGCAAGGATTTCCCTAAAGAAAACCATGCTGACTTCATCCTATCTTGTCCTGTGTCACCAAGTACTCAGTAACTTCATCCTTAACAACTGACTCCACACATGAGACTGCTTATCAAGTTAAGAGCACATGGCATTACAGGAAAGTTACTGGCATGGTTACAGCAATGGCTGATTGATAGCAGTTAGTGAGTGGGAATAAAAGGATCCTTTTCTGGTTGGCTGCCAGTGACTAGTGGTGTTCCGCAGGGGTCGGTGTTGGGACCGTTTCTTTTTATGCTGTATATCAACAATGTAGATGATGTAATAGATGGCTTTGTTGCCAAGTTTGCGGGTGATATGAATATTGGTGCAGGGGCAGGTAGTGTTGAGGAAACAGGTAGGCTGCAGAAGGACTTAGACAGATTAGAAGAATGGGCAAGAAAGTGGCAAATGAAATACAATGTTGGAAAATGTACGGTCATGCACTTTGGTAGAAGAAATAAATGTGCAGATGATTTTCTAAACAGGGAGGAAATCCAAAAATCTGAGATACAAAGGGACTTGGGAATCCTAGTGCAGAACACGCTAAGGATCAACTTGCATGTAGAGTCAGTAATGAGGAAGGCAAATGCCATGTTAGCATTCATTTCAAGAGGTCTAGAATACAAGAGCAGGTATGTGATACTGAAGATTTATAAGGCACTGGTGAGGCCTCACCTTGAGTATTGTGAACAGTTTTGGGCTCCTCATCTAAGAAAAGATTTGCTGGCATTGGAGAGGGTTCAGAGGTTCACAAGGATGATTCTGGGAGTGAAAGAGTTATCATACAAGGAACATTTGATAGCTCCGAGTCTGCACTTGCTGGGATTTAGAAGGATGAGAGGGGATATCACTGAAACCTTTTGAATGTTGAAAGGCCTAGATTGAGTAGATGTGGAAAGGATGTTTCCCATGGTAGAGGAGTCTAGGACAAGAGGGCACAGCTTCAGGATAGAGGGGCATCCATTTGAAACAGAAATGCAGAATTTTTTTTTTGCCAGAGGGTGGTGAATTTGTGGTATTTATTACCATAGGCAGCTGTGGAGGCCAGGTCATTGGGTGTATTTAAGGCAGAGTTTGATAGGTTCTTGATTGGACATGGCATCAAAGGTTATGGGGAGAAGGCCGGGGAGTGGGGCTGAGGAAAAAAGGATCTGCCATGACTGAAGGGCGGAGCAGTTTCGACAGGCCAAATGACCTAATTCTGCTCTTATGTTTTATAGTCTAATGGACATGAGGAAGGCATTATAACATCAATTACTTTGGCACAGCATTATAGGTTGAAGGGTCTGTTCCTGTATAATACTGCTTTTTTTTAATGTTTCAATATAGATCATCAACACCAGAATGTGCCATTTTGTATGACATGGGCGATCATGGCCTCATGACCATGATTGTTCTTGGCCCATTCTACAGAAGTGCCTTCTTCAGAACAGTGTCTTTACAAGATGGGCAATCCACTGTCAATACGCTTCAGAGATTGTCCGCCTGGCATCAGTGGTCGCATAAACAGGACTTGCGATATGCACCTGCTGCTCCCACGGCTTCTGGTCTTATGGTCTTACAGCCTTAATCAAACTGATAAAGGACCACAGTACCTAGTTCAATTTTAATAATGGCTGTGCTAGTTACAAACAGAAATGTTGCTAAAACACTCGGCTCTTTCTCCCACACAATAAGTTCAGTTTTCAGTGTGCATAATGTACATGTGGTGACTGTTGGCTCTGCAATAACCATGATACTTCTCATCTGTACTAATATCAGCTGTCAGACCTGAGTCTTTATCTTTTAACATTAAAATCTGGTCATTATCTGCTTTTTTTCCCCCTCTGAAGTCCCAAAACTTTGATTCATCTACAAACTGTGGCTATGATAATGTAATTAATTCTTTTTCCAACCTAACATTTGTCTGCCAGTCTTGGAGGCTTTCGAATAATTAATATATGGCATCACATTAAAGGATTTTCTAACTCAATGACAATCAGGCTACCGGCATTCAGGTGCCTCTCAACCCCCTCATAAGTGAAACGGTGATGGTGACATCACCAACGTTTCTAAACTCCATGCAACGAGTTCAAATAAGGCACTCACTGATGAGATCCTCAAAATTGCTTTAGAACCCTGATTCAATGGTAGCAGCCGCACTTCTAAGATGGATGCTTGCAAGTCATAGTCTTATTTCAAGGACAAGGACAATACCGAGTCCAACACTGCGAGTGCCTGACTCTGTGGGAAGGGATGATTTCTGATTGTTAAAATAAGACATCATCTATTCTGCCATACCAGCGTTAAAGATCCCCTTGGGGTTATTTCGGTTAGTTTTGTTTTGCTTTCCTTTATTGCAATTCCCTTAATAAATGACCCTTCTTAATAAATTAAATTTCATTTCAATCCTTTTAATAATACATGGTCCTTTTCAAAAATTAAATTCATAATATTAGCCTAAGCTATTGCTTGGATAGCATGCCCAGACTGTCTAGAAAAACAATTAGGTGCACTAAATTGTCCTTATTAAAACTCAACATTATCCTGGGCCAAAGGCCCCTTTCACATCATCTAATAGAAAGTCAATTCCAGTTTAAAAGATTTGGGTTTAAGTTGGCATACAGGTAAATAAATAACCTCCTGCTGCCAATACAACACTGTCCTTTCACCAATTTAACAAATTCTATCATAAAACACTCACTTTTAACCACATAATTGGACTATTACACAGTACTTCATGCAAAAAGACTTCTTTTCTCTACGCTTTCTGTGTGTGGATTCCGTTCACTCCACCATTATGCTTTCCCAGAAACTCACTCACTGTCGTCAGTCAACTGTTGCAAGCTCACACATACCTTGTACAACAAGGGAGACAGAGGCAGCAGATGAACCCACCGAATTCTCAGCCAGGCAGGTGTAGAGGCCGGCATCGCTAAAAGCAGTGTAATGAATCCTTATTGTGTTATCAGAGTTCACCTCGTACCTGTCGAATCAAAGCAGCAATTTAATCACAAGGGGAAATCAAACTTTCATCTCTCTCCTGACTGCGACCTTGCTGTGAAGTCACACCTCGGATCTGTCCACCACCAGCTAGCGTAATAAAGCTGAGAGGAGAATACGGAAAAGGACACCTTACCTCATTGCTTTACAGGGGTGTGGGCTAGGCTGCTCTGTCAGATTAAGGCTTTAATAAAATGCACTCAAGAGCATATCAAACCTTGCATGGAATAGCTGCAAGGGAAGCTTCTATCCTGCTGCTAAGAGACTCTTGAACAGTTCTCTTGTGCAATAAAGATGACCTCTTGATTTCCCCGTCTAACTTGTTATGGCCCTTACACCTTTTTTGTCTATCTGCACTGCACTTTCTCTGTAATTATGTTATAGTTTTTTCCATTGGTACTACCTGAATGTACTTGGGTATGAAATCTGTCTGAAGGGCTTTTCACTGTACCTCAGGACATACTGTATGACAATGGAAATAAACCAATTAAACCACTGATTTGGAATAAAGGCATGGGAGTCCCAACTAATACTTATCCCTTGGGTAAGCTGACAGCTACACTCCCTGCGTTGCAGCAATGACTAATGTTTCATTGATTGCTAAGCCCTTTAACATAGAGTCAAAGAGAATTACAGGACATGAACTGTCCCATCAGCTATCTGGGTTGATGCTGACCATCAAGCACACATTATTACATTAACCCTACTCCAAGCTTTCCCCACATCTCCAACAACACCTCCTCCCAAATCCCCCTCACCCCCAGATTCTGCCACTCCCTTCCACACAAGGGGGAACTTAAAGCAGACTATTCATCTGCCAAACCAGAACATCCTGAGATGAGGGAGAAATCGGGAGCATTTGGAAGAAACCCAGGTTTTCAGTGAGAGAACATGCAAACTCCACACAGACGGCACCGAAGGTCGGGGTTGAACCCGGATCACTGGAACTGTGCTGTCCATGTTCTAAGACTGTGAAGAAAGCTGAATGTAAATTCTTTTTCACCCAAACAACTGGACAAAACAAATCTAAATCCATACAGTACTGTGCAAAAATCTTAGGCACATATACTGTACATATTGCTAGGATATCTAAGACTTTTGCACAGAACTGTAGTAATTTTATGTGCTGCACTGTTCTGCTGCCACAAAAAACAAGTTTCATTATATATAAATCTAATTCTGATTTGGGTCTCCATTGCGGACTGAGAGTGGGAAGGGAGCAGAGAGGGGGGGAATCATGGTTGGGAAAAGGGGAAGGGATAGGGAAACACCAGAGAGACATTCTGTAATGATCAATAAACCAATTGTTTGGAATCAAATGACCTTGCCTGGTGTCTCAGGGCTGGGAATGTCTGCACCCGTGCCACCCCCTGCCCCTGGCACACCTTCTCTGCCACCTGTCCCACAACCCTCACCATGGCGCTCCACCCTCATCATAACCAACTTCCTTTGTTCCTGCCAGACTTACAAACTTGCTCTCCATTCCAAATTGACAAATACAGTACTGTGCAAAGGTCTTACGCATCCTGGCTCTATATATTATTTTTATATATTTATATGCACACACACACATATATACACCTCAGACTTTTGCACAGTACTGTACATCAATTCCAGGAACACTGCTTGGGTGGCAAATTTACTGTCAGCTAACCGTTAAAGTCACTTCACTGACCTCCCAACGGGAAGCTCTCCATTTTCCTTCTTCCAACGTACTTGAGGCATCGGATCACCTCGAGCTTTGCAGGTAAACTGGACGCTATTTCCAGCTGTTACTGTTTCATCACTCGGCCTTTGAATGAAGGTTGGCTTTTCTGGAAAAAAGGGGATTCGAAAATTATTATCACATGAAATGCGAGTGCTCACTGGAAGCCAGATCTGCCTTGCCCCAGCCAAGAATGAATAAAGGTTGCTGACGGAGAATAATTTAAGATCCCAAAATCTGGGTAGATGTGGCGATAGCAAAACCATCCATCAGAGGAGTGAGATGATGTACAGTTCCAAAAGTAGACCCCATGTATGTCCCCTTGTAATTCAGTCTAGCACTCCAACGTGATGAAGGAACATTGTACTAGTGTCACAGAGTGATTGGTAATATCACATGGACACTCTAAACACGTCTATTCCATGTTTTTATCCAAATGTTTTCAAATGTTGTTCTTAATGCTAATGGTGCAATAGAAATGAGCTGGCCCAGGACCTAGAGGATGATGGATACAAACTCTCCTCCAGTCTTTGTCTTGCTTTCAACAAGAATTTTGCAACCAAGCATTTGGTGCCCTTAGAAATGAATCACCAGTGACTGTACCGGTCTTGCTCAAAGAAACAAGGTCAAGGCTTCCACTTACGCAGAGTCTACAGGAACCATCATTAACTGAACTTCTACCAACATTGCTGCAGAGAAGTCACCAAAGACAGGAATTCCTTCAAAGAAGGCACACGGGACTGCAGATGCTGGAATCTGGAGCGACAAACAATCTGCTGGAGGAACTCAGGGGTCATACTACCTAGTGGGATGTTTCAGATGAAATGCCTACATCACGAGTGAGAGTAGAGGGGTCAGATGGCCAGTGTAAAGAGAAGAAGGGGAGTGATGGGGCAGGAGTCTGAGGTGATTGGTGGGCAGAGAAGGGGTGCAAGTTGTTTGTTCGTTCATTATATACGTGTCATATGGCAGAGGTGATCATAGTGTCATGTACCCCGTGAGGGGAATAAAGAAACCAGCAGAAATGGAAACCACTTTGGAGTCTAGTATTGCTAATAACTAATAATATTTATTAATAACTATGCAATACAGTAAACTAAGTGAAGGTAAATCAAACAGGTTAGCAAGAATTATATAAGTAAGTAAGTAAATCAGTAAGTGTGGAAAAATATGTATGAAAACCAAGCTTCTTTAAGTCTAGGGGTAAAAAGATACAGTCTTACGATGTGGAGTAAAGTTCAGTTGCGGAATTTAGTTGAATAGTGATGGGGGGGAGGAGAGAGAGGGAGCGAGGGAGAGAGACACACACACACACACACACACACACACACACACACAGAGTCTTCAGGTGAGCTGTTGCTGTCGATTTCCTCATCATCCTCCGAAATCCTTCACAAGTCACCGACTGTGACTTTAACAACAAAGGGGACCGTACTTCGGTGTGGTTGAGCTGTCTACCCAGGCCAGGGTCGGACACATGGACAACTCCCCACTGGTGTTGCCTTTGAATTTTCACTGGCAGAGCAATTGGATCAATCCGCCTGATCGATCCTCCAAAACCCACTTTCTCTGCGGGCACAACAATGCTCACTCAGTGTCCAAATCATGTGTCTGTGGTCTGTATCATCTGACCTCCCATTTATTTCACTGTGCTGAGCATCACCTGTCATTCAAAGAGTCCCTCCTTCCTTTGTCTGTAAAGAAATGCAAGCAAGCAACAAGTCCTTGAAAGTAACATCAGTAATGTACTGTTGGTCACCATAGCAACTTTCGAGCTGCTTGGTGCTGTCTCCAAACCAAACTCAGCAGAAATCCAAAGTTACTTCCAGTGCCTTAAAGTGACAGTCCAAACGTCAATCTTCGTCTCTCTCTCTCTCTCTTTTTAAAACAAACTATCGATGATAAATAACTCTCTCTCTGTCTCTCTTCAAACAGTTAATAGGGGCACTCCTGGATCCCCTCACAATAGTCTTTCCAGAACCATGATTATTCTTGGCAAATATTTCTGCAGAACTAGTTTACCATTGCCTTCTTCTGGGCAGTGTCTTTGCAAGCCAGGTGGCCCCAGCCATTATCAATACTCTTCAGAAATTGCCTGCCTGGTGTCAGTGGTCACATAACCAGGAATTGCGATATGCACCAGCTGTTCATACGACCATCCGCCACCTACTTCACAAGAAGCTGACTCGGGGGACTAAGCAGGTGCTGCACTTTACCCAAGGACGACCCGCAGACTAGCCAAGGGAAGGACCGCCTTACCTCTCCTTTGGTAGAGACATATCTCCACCCTGTCACCCGGTGCAAGATGACTGGTTTTTTTAAAAATTATGCCAGGTAGGCAAAGGGAGCGGTGATGGAGATGGGAGACAGTGGCGGGTGGATGATACATGGAAAAGACAGGGAGTATCAGAGGAGAAAAATATATATGGAGAGGCAGATGGAGCACGATGGGGAGGCAGGGAGGTGGAGGGTAGTGTAAACACTAGGGACAGCTACTGGAGGATAATAAACAGAAATACAAAAAGTTACCAGCGCTGGATTCTAGTAAGTAGAGGAGGTGAGGATGGGAAACAATAGGGGAGAGGTGAATGGCAGATGGAACCAGTGACAAAATAGGGGAGGATTGGTTGGAGGGAATCTATGAACTGTGAACTTTGTGAGCAATTTCATCAAATTGGATTAGGTTATGAATAGCGCAGGACTATTATCTAATGCAGTGGAACTAACTTTTTTTCTTGGTATTTTGAAAATAATTAGTTTTGATCATGTGAAAAAAGCAATTTTTTTTCCTCCAGTTTTGCAAATAATATTGTTATCTTAAAGGCAAAAAAAAAACAACACCATCTGGTCAATGTTCATTATTCCAAAAATTGAGAGGAAGTTCTCCCAGTTTTCTGGCCATCAACACCAACAAAACCAGGGGTAACTGAGTCTTTCACGCTGTAACTATTTTTATAACCGGCTCATAAATCAACTTTTAGTCAAACTGATTTCTGATGAGAATTGCCAAGTGTCACTCACCTAAAACAGACATTCGGGCAGGCCTGCTCTCCCGCTGTCCCACTTTGTTTGTTGCTACACACACATACACTCCCGAATCACTCTTGAGAGTGTAGAAAATGGTGAGTTTGCCAACACTGACCTACAGGAAAAGACAAACCATGAAACTGAAACAAAATCCCACATACAGCAAAGGCCTTTTCTGCTTCACTCTCTTGCTAAGTGGAGAACAATGGAAGAGGTATTTAACCCGCATTATAAGTGATAAACTTCTTCATTTTTTTTAACATATCTTTGAAGAAAAGACAAAAAAAAAAATCACATTTTTTTCTTTAAAAGGAAAAGGCACATCACACTGTTAGGATGACTGAAATTCGTATAGTACAAGTATCCTGGCGGTGGATTTCTAAAACAAGGAACAAATCAGGACAATATCTCCCATATCTCAGTTGCAGTGTGGCTCACTCATATTTCAATCATGAATAGAGAAAATGCATCCAACAAATTTCAAAGAAGGGAGAAGAAATGGGAGGAGAGGGGAGGGGATGGATGTAGGCAGAATCATTTTCACTGGGTGATCAGTAATTGAAGCTTTGGATGACACATGGAATCTGCGTCAAGGCAGGCCAGGGATCTTGTGGTGATGTCGTCATTGTTGACCAATGATGGAAGCTGGAATGGGAAGCCTGTCACTAGTGAGATTTTTCCCATGATTCCATAATCCTGTAACCCACTGCCCTAAAGCGAGGCCACCCTTAAACAGACAAACAATGGGAAGTTTACCGATAGCAATGACCACGATCATGATATACCTGAACTTTGGTTATTGACAAACTGCATAATTTTGTCTGTTTTTGGGAAATAAAATCCTTTCTATAGGAAGTGTTTTGATAATCAGCTAAAGCAAATTCTTTTCTGAAATCCTCCGTAGTTTCACTGGAGAATCCCAAGTTTAGAAATGGTCTTCCACATCCCAGGTAATTCCAGGACCCCTGAAGTTTGGGCAGAGGAGGAAAACAAGAAATGGACTCACTCTGTAATGGTCATCTGTTTCATTGAGAGGTACCCCATCTTTCTTCCATGTGACAGTTGGCTCTGGGTGACCTCGGGGTGGGAGACATTCCATATCAGCCTGCTCACCTACTGCCACTACTACATTTCTGGGCTGTAGGCGAAACTCATCCCGTAGGGCTGTAATGGAAAAACATCATCGGCTCAGCTGAACAATCACCTCATGTTTGGGAGAAAGAAACAATGAACAAGGTTTAAGAAAATACCTAGCATTGAACAATGACCTCCAGTAACTACACTGTAAACAATGACAGGAAACCTGGACTAACTACTGAATGTAACAAACAATCTGCTGCAGGAACTTGCAGGTCGAGCAGCATCTATAGGAGGAAAAGAATTCCTTTCTTCCCACAGACATTGCTCGACTGAGTTCCTCAAGCAGATTGTGTGTCAGTCCCAATTTCAGCATTGGCAGACTTTTGTGTCTCTAACTTATGAATGTGTTCCTCAGTTATGACAACAAATACTATATTATAATTATAGATGCTTCAATTCTATCAGGCACTTACCTATCACTTAGAAATCCTCATTCAAGCTGAAAGTCTTCCACGAGAGGATTTCTACAAAGGGTTCAGGATGACACAATGGATGCTTGCTGCCTTCCTAACCAGTTAATGGTTTCTCAACTTCAACTTACCTGATTAGGTCAGCAATCCAAAATGGCAGAACAAATCCAAAATTGATCCTGAAGATTACAACTTTTCAGAGTGAGGGATTTGTCCCATTAGAAGACATTAAGCAGACTCCAGGTTTGCTGTCTCTATATGTCAAAGAAGGCAGAGGAGATCTCTTATGAGATTTGATCGAATAGATGCAGTGAGGTGACTTTCCCTGGTTCGGGCATCTAGAATTCGGGGGTCACAGTCTCAAAATTCAGGAGAAATGTAAAGGAATTTCTTTACACAGTAGGCATTGAATCTTTGGAATTCTCTACCCAAAATAGTCTTGGAATTTCAATCCTGATGAGGGATCTCGGCCCAAAACGTCAACTGTTTACTATTTTGCATAGATGCTGTCTGGCCTGTTGAGTTCCTCCGGCAGTGTGTGTGTGTGTTGCTTGGAATTTCATTTGCAGACTATTATTAAGGGTCTGATGGGTAGACAATAGACAATAGGTGCAGGAGTAGGCCATTTGGCCCTTCGAGCCAGCACCACCATTCACTGTGACCATGGCTGATCACCCACAATCAGTACCCTTTTCCTGCCTTCTCCCCATATCCCTTCACTCCGCTATCTTTAAGAGCTCTATCTAACTCTTTCTTGAAAGAATCCAGAGAATTGGTCTCCACTGCTTTCTGAGGCAGAGCATTCCACAGAACCACAACCCTCTGTGTGGAAAAGTTTTTTTCTTTCAGTGCATGAAAGTAGAGCTGAGGTACATAGTTAGCCATGACTTTATTAAATGGTGGAGCAAGCATGAGGGGCCAAACTGCCGCCTCCTGCTTCCATTTCTTACATCCTAATTGAATATGAAGTGATAACTAATTACATAATCATAAAGCAAAGGTCATTTTAACTGGGGACAGCCAAAGCAAAAGCTGACACCACAGAACCTGCCCTAAAGCTTGCAATAAACTTAATTGTGCCCCTGATGTAAGAAAACTACTTATGTTTCTACAGCATATTACAAATATCCTGTGAAGTTACGGTTATGAAAAGTGCCGTGGAAATCTCCTGCTCTCAGAAGACATCTACACCTAAGTGAATTGTTTAAATCCCGTTTAAGTTTAAGTGGCCTATCAACAGCGGCAACTGAGCTCGATGAAGAAAAGTTTCTCATTATTTTAGCCCACACCACTAAAATGGCTAAACTAGTCACCGACCTTATTCCCATTTGAGAATTCTTTCTGGAGAACAGTGTTTGGCTGGATAATTACTTTCAAAAATTACTTTACTGTGATAAATGTTATTGGATGCTTTAACACAGCATGCTGTCAAATAAATAGAAGTTACCTGTCAAACGAAACTGAGGCTCCCGGCCAAACTCGCACTTAGTCATCGGCAAAGAGATTAAGTCATATAATCCATATAAAATATTTTATGGTCTTAAGATTCACCATAGAATCTTAAGACCAAAAACCATAGGAGCAGAATTAGCCCATTCGACCCATCGAGTCTGCTCCACTGTGTATAAATTGGCTGCTCCACTTGTTTCATACAGAGATTGACTACACTTCAAAAAAAGAAATTAACTGCTTGTGAAATAATTTCGGACTTCCTGATGATAAGAAGCCCATATTATCAATAAAATTGATTCCATGTTCTTTGTATGACCTAACACTAATAAGGAGCCTGCAGTCATAACTTGAGGCTAACCCTGAAGATTACTGCCACCTCTGGGTATGAACTTCCCCTTTTTACCTCAACATCAGCTACTATTGCACATGAACTCAAATGGATCGACCGACACTCAGTGGCGATCGATTAGGTATTGGAGGTGCCTAATAAAAGGAGCCACTGAGTGCTGGTTTTCTGCTGTAGCCCATCCACTTCAAGTTCTGACGTGTTGTGTGTTCAGAGATGCTCTTCTGCACACCACTGTTGTAACTCATGGTTATTTGAGTTACTGTCGCCTTCCTGTCAGCCTGAAGCAATCTGGCCATTTTCCTCTGACCGCACTCATTAACAAGGTGTTTTCGCCCGCAGAGCCGCTGCTCACCGGATGTTTATTTTTAATTTTTCACTCCATTCTCTGTAAACCATAGAGACTGTTGTGTGTGAAAATCCCAGGGGGATCAGCAGTTCCTGAGATTCTCAAGTTCAGGTTTATCGTCATTCAACCACACACATGTAAACCACTAAACGAGACGTGCGTGAAATGGAAGAGATCGTTTACCCACCAGCTTCTGAGGAACGATTGTGTTAAACGCCGAGCTGAAGTCAATGAGCAGCATCTTGCCGTACGAGGCTCCACCCCATCTGACACCAATAATCATTTCACAGTCAAAGTCACTTAGATCACATTTCCTCCCTATTCTGACGTTTGATCTGAACAACAACTGAACCTCTTGACCATGACTGCATGCTTTTATGCATTGAGTTGCTGCCACATGATTGGCTGATTAGATATTTGCATTGATGAGCAGATGCACAGGAGTAACTAATATATAAGTGGCCACTGAGTGTACATTGTTCTGCACTGATGTTATCGAATTAGTTAAGCAGTCATTCATATTCCATGAACAAAATGTAGCTTCAATTAAAATTTTAATCATTTCAAAGCTTGAAAATTTGAATATACATAGGATAAAAGTAGAAACAGAAACAAATATTTCAATAAATCAATCATATTTTAAACTGTCTGTAGGAATTACAATCCACACACATTGCTGAGCACCAGGGATTTGTTATTAAGTCCCATAGCATCATTAAACTTACTCATATATTATGCAAAAGTAAATGTTTCAGATATTTTTAAAAGAAAATGGCTTGTAAGTAATCAGGATAATAATACAGCTTGTAGAGTTGCCATCTTGCAGCTCCTTAAAAGCGAGTCTATAGGTTTGGGGGAACAGTTCAGTGATGGGACAAGTGAAGTTGAATGAAGTTATCACCACTGGCTCAAGACCCTGATGGTTGAGGGGTAATAACTGGTCCTGAACTTTGCACTGTGAGTCCTGAGCCTCCTGTACCTTCTTTCTGATGGCAGCAGTGAGAAGAGAGTGGGGGTCTCGGATCATGGATGTAGCTTTCCTGCAACAATATTCCACATAGATGTGCTCACTGGTAGGGAAGGCTTTACCCATGATGAATTGGACTGTACCCACCACTTTTTGTAGGATTTTCCATTCAGGGGCATTAATTCGACATTAATCCTTTTGCTATTCCCACTCACAATGGTGGCTGATAGCAATGTAGGGAGATGAGACTTCAGGTGAAGTTAGTCCAGAACAGGATGGATCTGTGAGCCTGCAAATACTTGATGGACCAAACTTACTTTTCTCGGTGTCTAGGAGAAAATCAGAATCCCGACACTTCTCACCTGATCAATAATGTCATTTGGTTCAACTAAAGGCTGCAAAACAGGACAGCCTGTGGTGGAGATGACGGAAAACAATGTCAAGATCCCAAGAAAAAATGCTTCACTCATCAGAAATCTGAAAGTTGCTGACAGATTCACAGACCACTTTGGAAAAACAAGAAATTTTGCCATCACAAAATCTAACCACTAGTTATTATGAAACTCAACCAAGACACCAAGGAATCAGCAACTGTTACTGTTACATGTAAATTCAGCAGAATACATTTTCCATCTCAGAGAATATAAATCCACTTGCATTTTTGTTTCAGTAGTGTAGTGATCTCTGGAAGCCAGCAGAGGGATTCTCAGTACAGAGAATAAGAGACAGAGTTCCTGAGGCTCAAAGAAACAAAATGTCAATCAATCCCTTCTCAAGAATACCTCCAGCAGCTCATTAAATTCCAACAGACTGGAATTTGTATCCCGTTCATCATTTCAAGCTGTAAGTAATTCTCCAATGTGATCTTGTTTCCGATGTTTATACCGAAGGGCAGATTTGGAGATTGGAAACAAGGTGCAAATAGCTGCTCCAGTGCAACAGCAGATGTTGTTTTGGCTAGCTTGCCTGCAACATTTTATTATGCTGGAAGAAAGAGAGACAGGGCAAGTCCTTTCACTGGGGAATAACAAGAAACACGGAATCAAAGTGAATTACTTGTTTCTCCTTCTTTATAAACACTATATGTTGCATTCATTCTATTTTACTTTCAGCTATCTCAGTGTAATTATGTATGGCATGATCTGCCTGGATGGTATGCAATCAAATATTTTTCACCATATCTTGGAACATTTGATTATATTAAACCAATGCCAACACCAATAAAGGAAGGAAGCATCACCTTCCCTTTGCTGCCCCTCCTCCTTCCCTTTCACCCATGATCCACTCTCCTCTCCTATCAGATTCCTTCTTCTTCAGCCCTTTACCTTTCCCACCAATCACCTCCCAGCTTCTCTCTTCATCCCACCTCCCCCCTCACTTGTCTTCGCCTATCACCTTCTAGCTTGAACTCCTTCCCTTCCACCACCCCCCACCCCACCCCACCTTCTTATTCTGGCTTCTTCCCTCTTCCTTTCTAGTCCTAATGCAGGGTCTCAGCCTGAAACATCAACTATTTGTTCCCCTCCATAGATGCTGCTTGACCTGCTGAGTTTCTCCAGCATTTTGTATATATAAACTCATTTAATAATGGGGGGGGGGAGGGTATAATTTCAAATTCACATTATATGACACTATAATTGAATTACTGCATTTGATGATTGTTCTCCTACCAACCTCATTGGCTGGTAAACTCAATACGGTTTGCCTCTGTAACACTAAAAAAAATTACTGGGCAGATTACAGGCAGTGAAATCACGTTAGAAGCCTGCAAAGACTTTGTCACCTGCATCACATGATATCTATGGTAAAATTTGGCCACGTTGGACCTAAACATTGTAAAAGTTCTCCATAAACTTAATGTAACATAAAATGCTGGAGGAACTCAGTGGGTCAGGCAGTACCTATGGAGAGAAATGAATAGTCGATATTTTGGGTCAAGACTCTTCATGTGGACTAGCTCCAGATCTGATGTTGCTCCAGTTTTCCACTGTCTGCAGTCTCTTGTGTCTCCCAATAATTATTACTTGATGTGTACTGGGTGCAATTATGCCATTCAGCACCAGTATCATCCTCCATTCATCCATGAAACACATGACAGAAGTAATTTCTGACTGTGTTGGTTGTCGAAGGGAGGAATGGTTGGCAAGGCACTGGAGAATTCTTCTACTCTTCAAACAGATACCATGGCAGTTATTGGCAGGAACCTGCTTTAATGTCTCATCTGCACTCAAGAGTGCTTTAAAGCATCCAAAAGCCTGCGGGTCCACCATTAATAATTTGCGTTATGGAGAATGTCTCACCACCAGTTCCCCTGATTGTCTAAAGGAGAGGAGAGGTCAGGTTGTTTTCATCTGGATAACGTCCCACTCCCATATCGATCATAGGAAATGACAAGAAGTAGTTGCCAATATCCCTGCATCTAGATGCCCATTGAGGGTTCAATGACCTTCCAGCACTGAGCAAGCGATTAATTGGGAAATATCTTTTTTGCACCATTGATTTTTGGATGTTTCTATGTACACCCATTATTCAGAGACATCACCACACCCCACACCTGGAGATGTTACATCTTCAGGTCCTTCCATTCCTTCAACTGCTTAGGCGATCAGTTAAAGGGAGTCATTAGTTTCACTGAAATTATAAGAGATATTATGACTTCCACCATGCTAATCAGTAGCCACGGTGAAGCAGTAACTGGGTTATGCTGGAATGGACATTGTCTCATCTCCCAGGATGACGACATATTCTTGGAGCGCGATGGTAGCGTAGTGGTTAGCACAACACTATTACAGCTTGGGGTGTCAGAGTTCAATCCTACGCTCTCTGTACGTCCTCCCCGTGGAATGGGTAGGTTTTCTCCAAGTCCTCTGGTTTCCTCTCACAGTCCAAAGATGTACCGGGTAGATAAAGGATCTAGTCCTTTCCCAGTGTATATGACAAGTAAACTTTTCTCGGGTTTCAAGTCAGGTACAGGTATCAATTATAACCAATGTTTCGATGACAACCTCTGCCACCTTCTTCAGGGCATCGTCCCTGAAGATGGCAGAGATTGTCATTGAAAGATCGGTTATAATCAATACCTCTACACAGCTTTAAGCCCGAGGAGAGATTATTATGCACGTACCGGGTAGGTTAATTAGATATTGCAAATTGTTTTGTAATGAGGTTAGGGTTAAATAGGGGTTGTCAGGGGTTGTTGGGTGGCGCAGCTTGAAGGGCCGGAAGGGCCTATTCCCACATTGTACCTCTAACGAAATAAAAAGTAAATCTCCAAGTCAGTCTGTAACCAAACACACATGGAAGGTGTGTATCCTGGAGCAGACCCACATCAGGTTTCACTCATCAGGAGGTTTACCCACCTCAGACCCAAGGTATCCTACGGCCACCAGCTGCCACAGGAAATAACAACTTCAGAAAGCACAGCCAGTTAGAACAAGGGTGTCAAAATCAAGAGGGCATCGGTTTAAGGCAAGAGGAAGGAGTCCCGATGGGTACACTTTTTTCCAAAGCAAATGGCAGTTGCTATCTGGAACACGCTGTCAGAGAAAGCGGTGGAACCAGGTACAATTATTGCAGTTCAGAGACAATTCACAAGTATTTGAATTGACAAGGTGTGGAAGGATACAGTCCTGTAGCTGGCAGATAAGACTGATGTAGGATTCATTGCCACAGTTGGCTATGAAGGCCAAGCCACTGGGTGTATTTCAAGCAGATGTTGATAGGTTCTTGATTAGTAAGAGCATCAAATGTTAACAATGAAAAGGCAGAAGAATGGGGTTGAGATGGAAAATAAATCAGTCATGATTGAATGGTGGAGCAGTCTCAATAGACCAAATGTCCTAATTCTGCTCCTATGTCTTATGGTCTTATAGATGGTAATAAAGTTTCGTATGAACATAGTGGGCAGAAGGGTCCATTTCAATGCAATATGACTTTATAACTAAATTCGCTACATAAAAACAAGGGAACACCAGCACCTACGGGTCCCCTTTCACAACTCACAGCATCATGACTTGGAAATACATCATTGGCCCTTCACCATCACTAGGTCTAAATCCTGGAACTCCCAACCCAACACGACTGTATCAGGAAAATGCAATTTGTGTGCCTGTCCCGCCATGTTTCGCAAACCATTTACAAGGAAGTGTAAGTGGTGTTGCCTGTTTACAGCTGCCTGGAGAGGGGCGTCAAAGCCCATGCACTCCACCGGGGGCAGTGTGGTGCAGCATCCAGGCTGGAGTCGGTGCTGCTCCCCAGTTGCTCGGCAGAAGACAAGCTGTATTGTGGTTGACGCAGATTTCTGCAGCATTCATAGCTCGGGTCTGGACAACTTTTTTTGTATGGCTGTATCCTACTGACATCTTTATGTGCTTACTACCTTGTGTGCGCTATGTGTGCTCTTTGCTGTGTATGACTGTCGGTACTATAGTTTGCACCTTGGCCGCAAAGTAACACTGTATCGTTTGGCTGTATTCCTGGATATTCATATATGCTTGAATTGAATTGAAGATATTCCTGAAAGAGTGGAAGAAAGAGAGAAAGAAGCAAAAGTGTGAGAGATATAGAAAGTAAGAAAAATGAATAGGAGAGAAAAAGGAAAGGTGAACCTATAGACCATGGAGAGGCAGTGTGACTGGAAACAAATAAATCAAAAGGTTGGAGATAATTTGTTAACACACAAACAGTTAGCATGGCATGTCATCTATCACAATCTATCTCGTTATAATCTTACACCTTATTGTTTACCTGCACTACATGCTCTCTGCAGTTCATTCACTTTATTCTGCATCTGTTATGGTTTGAGCTTGTGCTACCTCGACACACTGCATCATGATTTGATCTGTATGGACAGTATGCAAGGAACTGTACAGGTCACAATAATAAACCAATACTCTGAAGTACTTTTACAACCTTATGGGTGTGCACTTTGTTCAATCCAACCTCCACTCATTGGAATCCAGAGAATCTCACGGAACCAAATGAGTGACCGGACAGTCTATAAGAATCACATAAACATGAATGTAATTGAAATCAAAGCTTTCTGCACATCAGAACCCATCTCTGTTAGCTATTTATCCTACCCCTTCCATATCTGCTGGAAGAATTTCCACATATCTACATGGAAATTTTAGTAGACAGACTGGCCACTCAGTGGGCACCCTCCATACACAACTCATCTCTCTATTTACATCATTGCACTCAATAACATTCCCTTTTATTCCATGAACGTACATAGTTTCACCTTGGTTTCCCCCAACAATCTTTCTGATGCTGGGTTCCTCAAAAGATGAATTTTCTTCTGAACTCCTTTTAGTGTTTCTTACTGATTATCTCAATTTTAAGGCCCCAAATTTTAGATTCCAGCATATGTTCTCTACAGTCATCCTTTATAAATTCTGAAAAGACATTTAGCCTGTTCAATTTTTCCAATAGTTGTGAAGATTAGAGGTGAACACTCCACTGATTCTCCAAAAACAATGCAGCACCATTGAGTAAGGATGGTCTCTAATCTGCCACAATGCTCAACGGGACAATTGTGATCCTCACCCACTGCTCCTTTCAGTGGAATGGCAGCTGTTTCTTTATTCAATTAAAGTCCTGGTTGATGATTGCCCCTTCCAATCCTCCTGTACTGCTCTGGCAAATGTCACCATGTTACGGTTTGCTGCCTTAGTTTACAGACAAGGTCTCTCCTTGTCCCACAATTCATCTGGATAATGTGGCTGACACAGTAAATGCCTAACAAGTCCTTTGGGAAGCTATAATGTTAATGAGGGCCTTGTAGCCTCGTCAGATCCTCGATCACTAACATATTGTTCATTAGAAGGTCTACTCATGTATATCGGATGCTGTTTAATTGCGGCACAAATTAAGTGTGAATTATTTTTCTAAATGAGCTCTGTTGGCATCAGGCACTCTCTCACCGTGTACCTTAGGGAAAAGAAAACGTAAGCGCAGAGCGTTCTGTAGAGGCTGAAAGGACAATAGTGCTTGAGCAGTAAACTGAGTGTTAAGCTAAATTAGAGCTGCTAAACAAGTCTCTCTGTATACATCACCTCCCTTTTACGGACTGCAGCTCTTGGTAAATCGTCACTCATTACTAGCTCACAAGTTATTAAAAGGAATAGGCTTCAAACCCACTTACAATTGAAGTATTAATATTTTAACCTTGTAGGAGAAACTGAGTTGCGTAGTACAGCACTGAACAAGCCCTCCAGCCCAACTTCAGCGGCAGCACGGTAGTGTAGCAGTTAGCATCACACTTTGTAGCACTAGCTGTAAGAACGGGATTTAATTCCCAACGCTGTCCGTAAGAAGTACATACGTCGTCCCCGTGATTATATGGGTTCCTGGGTGCTCCGGTTTTCTCACACGTTCCAAAGGAGTACTGCATAAGTTAGAGTTAGTGAGTTGTGGCCGTGCTTTTTTGGTGTTGGTAGCATAGTAACACCTCCCTGACCAAGACCGTATGTTTCGATGTATATATGACAAATAAAGCCAACCTTTAATCTTTAAACCAGTTCATGCTGCCCAAGATGCTCATCTAAGCTCGTCCTATTTTCCCAAGTTTAGCCTATATCCGTCTAAACCAGGGGTTTCCAACCCGTTTCTATGCCAAGGACCAGTACCATTAAGCAAGGGGTTCATCAACCCCAGGCTGGGAACACCTGCAGTAAACCCTTCCTACCATTTAACTGACCAAGTGACTTTTAAATGTTGCTGTTGTGCCTGCATCAACCGCTTCCTCTGGCAGCTCATTTCATCAACTGACAACTGTCTGTGTGAGGAAGGATGCAAGACAGCCACCAAGAATTAACAGTTCACATCTTCCCCCACTACTTTTCCTCCTGTGCCAACAGTGGCTGTTGTTAATGATCCATTCACTGATCGGAGGCAAAAAAATTATTCTGAGTAACACCCTCCCCGAACCATCAAGTGGAGAGAGAGAGACAGAGACAGAGAACCCCAGTCACAAGTGAGGTGGAGTACCTGGGTCCATCCCACAAAATGTCAAAGAGGTGTGGCCAAAGGCAGTCCACCGAGTAGGTGATATGATCTTTTCTGAATGATGTGGAAATAGGCTCATGGGCACCAGTCTGTTCCAGATGATCTCTTGTGCTGTTTCAGCATACAGAAGTGAATTTCTGTAGTGCTCCTCCTGCACATCCCAATACAGAAATTCAACCCCCCCCCACCCCTCGTAATAAGACCTGAATTTACCTCCTGTTTTTGACCTGCTAAATCAAGCGGTTTCATTAGACATTATAATAATGTTGTTTATGTGACCAAATTAGCAAGGATGACTGATGAGATACAGAGCAGTAGGCCTGACTCCCAAACCCACCAATAATCTTATCTTGACAATTTTCTACAGTGATTTAATTGGCAAATATTGGTACAAACTACGAAAATAATTTATTCTGCACTCAGTGAAGTCCCTGAGCATCAGCAGCAATCAATCTGCTCCTACAATCACAGGGTAAGCAATGTGTGAGTATATTTCCTTTATGTTGGAATTCTATTAATGTGGATTGTTCAGTAGATTAGTTTAAAGCTGAAATCCCATTTTAGGAGAGACAATGCAGACATACAGTGGATACAATTTATGGTCCCATAATACCAGTTATCACTGGATAAGACTTGAAATTTAATTTTCTCTACTTACAAACAAATGCTGAAAATATAGCCCAGTTATGTACATTTGCTTTCCTGACAACTCCAAATCATTTAGATGTATAACACTTGTTTCTGATTTATGATACTCGATAGCCTCCTCTTCCAAAACCTCTCATGTTTGTTTTATCATTTGACAGAAGATCTGGAGATTTATAAAAATAGCCAAGATAAGTGCTTATTTAAACATAACATTGCCTGCCTGAACTGAAGGAGGGAAAATCTGAAGGATCAACATTAGCATAGGCCCCAAGCCTAACAATGACTAGTCCTCTGCAGTTCTCGGACAGGGATGCAGTGCAGTCAGCGACAAAATTGTCCTCTTGATGCATTACCTTAACATATACAGTATGCCCATATTGCATTGAGCGCAATGTAAATATTTTCGTAAATCGTTTAGAAGCTGAAAAAAAAGACAAAAGGCCTGCAGATGAAGGTCAAGAAAGGGTAGAGTTCATTCGAGAGCATGTTAGTATGGTTGCCAAGTACAAAGGATTGTGGGATTCAATCAGTCTGCACGACCTCCACACACCAGTGGTTGTGTGACAGGGATTTACGAGCAGCACCTGGGTACTCATTTAGAGGACAAGGGCTTACTTTATGGAGCAGTGCAAGACAATGGGACATGAAAAAGATTAGAATCAAAGCTGACAAGAAAAGAAGTCTTCTGATGTGATTAATGAAGTTTAGCATGAGTTGCTCTGATAGCCAGCCATTGCAAAAACCAAGACAGATCAAACAGGCTATTAACTGCTTCAAGCTGCTACTGATCAGATTTCCTGACAGCCTCTATTATTCTTTACATGGATTTGAACCATACCTCATATTTTGATTTTCTTTCAAAGAACAAGATATGTCATCAGTTTTGTACTCATGTTATTCCAAATTCCTGCTTGATCTACTAATTCTTGAATTGGTGAGTTAAAGGCAGGTTAGATCATTTACCAGATCCTCAGTTTAAAAGTACAGAAATGTGTATGTATTTGTGCATATGACAATAAACTCAACCTTGACCAAGTCAGAATAATTCCAATCTACTGTATTTTCTACTTCTGACTTGTCTCGGTAGAGGGCTGAAGATTTGGGTTTATAAGGACTCTGCTTCAGCTACCTGCACAATGAAAGGTCCACAAGTTTGTGGTGGGGTGCAATAATCCATAGTGTACTATAGTGTCCCCTAACCAGCTCAAAACCCAAGAAATCAAACCAGGCTTGGACCAGGACTCGAGCTTCTCGGAAGTTTCTGATTCCTAATGGCAGTCTGCCAATTGGCTTGAGAGAAGAATCACCTGGTCTCGCCCGTTGAGAAGAGCATTAAGGCATTTGGTTATAAAGTGCACATCTCAAGTCCTCCCTTGCTGTTGCCATTGGGCATCCAACACAGACGAGACAGACAAGGGAGGATTACACTGAACCTTCAATTCACATTAAGACCATAAGATACAGGAGCAGAATGAGGCTCATCGAACCTGCTCCACTATTTCATCATGGCTGATCCAAATTTTCCTCTCAGCCCCAATCTCCTGCCTCCCCCCCCATATCCCTTTGTGTCCTGACCTTTCAAGAATCTATCAACCTCTGCCTTAAATATACATACACACTTGACTTCCAAGGCTGCCTATGGCAATGAATTCGACAGATTCACCACGCTCCGGCTAAAGAAATTCTTCTTCATCTACATTCTAAAAGGACACCTCTCTATTCTGAGGCTGTGTCCTCTGGTCTTAGATTCTTCCTTCTTAGGAAACATTCTCTCCACATCCACTCTATCAAGGACTTTCACCATTCGATAGGTTTCAATGAGGTTACCACTCATTCTTCTGAATTCTAGTGAATACAGGCCCAGAGCCATCAAACACTCTTCATATGGCAAGCTGTTTAATCCTGGAATCATTTTCATGAACTTCCATTGAACCCTCTCCAGTTTCAGCACATCCTTTTGTAGATAAGGGGCCCAAAACTGCTCACAATACTCCAGGTGAGACCTCACCAGTGCTTCATAACATCTCAACATCACATCCTTGTTTTTATATTCTAGTCCTCTTGAAATTAACGCTAATATCACATTTGCCTTCCTCACCACAGATTCAACCTGCAAATTAACCTTTAGGGAATCCTGCACAAGGACTAGCAAGTCCCTTTGCACTTCAGATTTTTGTATTTTCTTTCCATTTAGAAAATAAGCAACCCTTTAATTTCTTCTACCAAAGTGCATGACCATACACTTCCTGACACTGTATTCCATCTGCCATTTCTTTGCCCATTCTACTAATCTATCCAACTCCTTCTGTAGCCTCTCTACTTCCTCAAAACTACCTGTCCCTCCACCCATCTTCGTATCATCTGCAAACTTTGCAACGAAGCCATCAATCCCATTGTCCAAATCATTGACATATAACGCAAAAAGAATTGGTCAAAACACAGGCCCTCTGTGGAACACCGCTAGTCGCTGGCAGCCAGCCAGAAAAGGCTCCCTTTATTCCCACTTTGTCTCCTGTCAATCAGCCACTGCTTTATCCATGCTAGAACCTTTCCTGATTAAGGGTCTCCTCAACTAATTCCTCCCTTGCAGAGCACACCTTAGTTCACTTGCCTGCTGATTCGACAGAATATCTCCTTTAGCACCACAGATGGGCCCTAACACAATATACCAGCTGATAAAACAGCTGCCTTCTGGCAGTTGGTACACACACTGCTGCTTCCAACTTCCAATCAGAGTATTTGCTTGAAAGTGATCTCAAAGCACTTACCCTATGACAGTGTTTTGAAATGAAAAATGATAAAATCTTGCTTCACCTGCCAAGCACTTTCACTATTTATTTGCTTCATTAAAATGACAGATCTTGCCACGAGCTTGACCAACCCCTTGAATGGATTTAATTTTGATTTTGAGTTCAAAGGCCTGGAAGTTTTAAAACCGCAACATCTCATTGACAAACTATTATTCAGAATTGAGAGGACTTTCTTAACATACTGAGGCATTGCCATTTCTAGCCCCACCACTGACACCCAGAAGGACCACCATTGACCGAAAACTCAAGCCGGACCCACCAATCAAATGCTATACTGTCAGAGCAAGTCAACGGGAGGGTTTTTGGCATCATGTGGCGTGCTCTTTATTTAGAAAGCATCTCAAGTTCTCCTCTTGATAGCTTGGTTCTGCTCTAACAACACTCATGATGCCCAATGTTACCAGGCAGAAAGCAACCTATTGGCTTTGCACCCTGTCCATTGGTTTGAACATCAATACAATTCATGGTAGCAAGTCACTAAAAGTCAGCAAGAACAAGTACAGCAGATATATTGGTACTGTACATTATTATCCAAAAAATTAAGATGTGTGGGATCCACAATTACTTGGTAGCCTGGATTCAGAATTGGCTTGCCATAAAAACCAGAGAGTAGTGGTGGAAGGATGTTATTATGGCTGGTGATCGCTGACCTGTGGCTCTTGCAGGAATCACTGCTGGGTTACTCTTGTTTGTGACGTATATAAATGACTTGAATGAAAGTGTAGGTGAGTGGGTTGGTAAGTTTGCAGATGACACAAAGATTGGTGGAGTTGTGGCCAATGCTGAGGATTATGAAAAGATAGAGAAGGGATACAGATCAGTTACAAATGTGGGTGGAGAAGCTTCAGATGGAACGTAATACAAGCAAGTGTGAGGTGCTACATTTTGGGAGGTCATAAAGGGAAAGTATACAGTTAATGGCAGGAGGCTCAACAGCATCCACATGCAGAGGAATCCTGGGGTCCAAGCCCATAGCTCTATGAAAATGGCCACAACAGTAGATATGGTGGTAAAGGTGCATTGCATGCTTGCTTTCACTGGTCAGGGCACTGAGTATAAGAGTAAGGAGATTATGCTGCAGCTATATAAAACTTCAGTTGGTTCACATTTGAAGTAATGTATGTAATTCCCATTACAAGTGGGTTGTGGAGGCTTTGGAAAAGAGTGCAGAAGCTGCTTACCAAGTTCCTGGATTTGAGGATATGAGCTATAAGGAGTTTGGATAAACTGGAGTTGTTTTCTCTGGAGCAGAGGCTAAGGGGAGAGCTGATAGAGGTATATAAAATTAAGAGGGGCATAGAAAGGGTAGAGAGTCAGAACCTTATGGCAGAGTAGAAAGGTCAAATACTAGAGGACATTTATCTACAGTGAGAGGAGGAAAGTTTAGAGGAGATGTGTGGGACAAGTTTTTGTTTTACACAGAGTGCTAGGTGCCTGGACCTGGCATCCAGGGGTAGTACAAACAAGTACTTGAGTGGCCTTTAAGAGGCTTTTGCCATTAATATGCAGGGCGGGGAAAGATGTCTAATTCAACTGCACTGAGGTTGAAAGATTTGAGTTCCTTGGAGAGAACATCTCCAATATCTGGTCCTGCTGAGTAGACGTCATGGTCAAGACAGCTCACCGACACCTCTAATTCCTCAGGAGGCTAAAAAAAAAAACATGACCCTGTCTGACTTTACCAATTTTTCACTATGTACCATAGAAAGCATTCAATCTGGATCCGTAATGGCTTGTTATGGCAAGTGCTCTGCATATGACCACGAGAAACTGCAGAGAGTAGCGGACACCGGTCAGCACATCTCAAAAACCAGCCTCCCCTCCATGGACACTGTCCAGACTTCTCACTACATCGGGAAAACAGCCAGCATAATCAAAGAACCCACACACACTGGGCATTCTCTCTTTTCCCCTCTTCCATCAGGCAGAAGATACAAAAGTCCAAAAGCACATACCACCAGCCTCAAGGACAGCTTCTATCCTTTTGTTATGACTCTTAAATAGTTCCCTAGTACAATAAATTAGATTCTTGACCTCAGTCTACCTCGTTATGATCTTGCACATCGCTGTTTACCTGTACTGTACTTTCTCTGTACTGTAGCTGTTACACTTTATTCTACATGTTATTCTTTTATCTTGTACTATGCCAATACTCCGTGTGAACAGTATACAAATTTTTACTGTATCTCAGTACATGTAACAATAATAAACCAATTTCAATCCCAATTACAGATATAATTTGGCATTGTGGTTGGTACAAACATGATGGACTGAAATATGTGTTCCTGTGCTGTACTGATCCATGTTCTACGTTCTAATAGCTTCAAACTCCCTTCACAGTTATCTTTCCTTCATTATCACTGGGTCAAAGCCCTGGCACTCTCAACTGAGGTGTATTGGATTGTGATATTAACTGCACATGTTACTTTAAGGTCATTGGGTCACTACCATCCTAAGTACGATGTCACGTAGTTGATCATTCCACATTATTGTGTTGTGTTTACAGCTTTGGTTAAGGTCTGTCACATCAAACAAACATTCTCTACCTTCTTAGTGTAAATGACTTGTGTAATATCACAATAGAACAAAACCCAATACACTGCCTATCCTACCCTTATCTCATGTTCTGCAGTTTTTAAAGAAGTAGTTTCATAACTTTGAACTAAGAACTAAGACCAGTTATTTGGGCCATTAGTTAATCAGGGCAGCCAATTATTTAGGACAACTCTTAAGGAACAAAAACTAATTGAGAAAATAGCCAAAATTCCCTTTGTTTATTTGGGACACTATGCTGCATAGTTAGGACAGGTGGCTGTTGCCAAGTAATTTCTAACTAACATCAGACATGTGCACTTGTCTGGCCATTAGACACTGCACTGTGCTTAGAGCAAACAGCTTTTAAATAGCATCATTTGTATGTATTTGCATTCAAAAAGCAATCATTTTTGTCACAGATAGTCGGCAAAAAATAAGCAGGAAGACAATTCAGAACGGTTTTGCTCACTGTGGTTACAAGTATTCAGGCTCAGAGATGCCGGAAATGGCTGGGAGCGAAAATGAAACAATTTCACTACTTCAACAAGTTAGGAACTACAAAGAATTTGAAGGTATCGACAATCATCTTGAATGTGACAATGAAAATAAAGACTTGGAGGATGCAATCATTGAAGGCATTGTATGAAGCAGTCCACTATCTGCACTAGGTGTCAGCACTGGTTCTGTTCATTTACAGACAATCAAAAGAACACGGCAGCATTCGCTGGATTAATTCCTCCATTGATAACTATTAGGAACTAATACAGTTTTATAGCACTGTAGTAGTACTGAAAGTGTTCTAATTTGTTCCATTTTTTATTCAAATACTTAAGTTGTTACTCAGTTAAACGGTAGTTTGTCTTTTTTATACCTTTTTAACTATTTCCATGAAACTTTGGCTAATTGGGGCTGCTACTTAATTGGACCAAAATGTGCTGGTCCCAATGTGTCCAAATTAACCAGAATCTACTGTAAGGAAATAAGGGTAGGAGTAAGTCAACTGTCCCGTTGAGCCTGCTCTGCCATTCAATAAGATCATGGCTGATCTGGCCATGGACTCCATTCCACAGACCTGCCTTTTCCCCCCATAACCCTTAGTTCACCGACTATGCAAAAATATAACTGTGTGTTTAATACTCTTTGGAAAAGCCATTCCTCCTCATCTCCATCCTGAATTTATTCCCCTGAATCTTGAGGTATGTTCCCTTGTTCTAGTCTCACCTACCAAAGGAGATGATTTCCTTTCCTCAAACATATAAAATTATGGAAGGATTGATATGTTTCTATAACATCCGTTCATTCCTCTGAACTTCTGCGAGTATAGCCCCTGATGACTCCATCTTTCTTCATAGCCTAATCCCCTCATCTCCAGCATCAACCTGGTGAATCTCCTCTGCATCACCTCTGAAGCCATACATGCATCTTCTTCCTCAAATAAGGAAACAAGAACTACACACAGTACTCCAAGTGTGGCCTCACTTGTACCCTGTATAATTGCAGCACAACCTGCCTGCTCTCAAGTTCAAAACCTCTACCAATGAAGGCCAACACTGCATTTGATTTTTGATAGCATCTTGCAAACCAACCTTTTGCAATTCATGCACAAGCACTCTCAAGTCCCTCTGCACAACAGCATGCTGCAACCTTTCACCATTTAAATATTAATCTGAACTTCTGTTTTTCTATCCAATGACAAACTGGTAGAAATAATAAATGGCAGTCTTGCTGGCCACATTAATACTTGAGGAGTGCTCCAATGCCCAATGCCCAAGAGCTGCTGGAAATGCTTTGGTTGGGTCTGGTCCACCCACACCTGGACTAGTATCAACAATGAAAGCTGCCTATCAACAGGTCACAACACAGAGATGACATTTAAAACCAACTGCTGGGAAAACATGGCTCTGGACCCCCTAGAGTGGCAATGCTTGCTAAGGACCAAATGGTTACCGATTACTTGATCCAATCATCACTTATCCTCTACTCTATGAGGAAAAAAGATTGGGAAATGGAAAGCAGAGGTCATAAAAACAATTGCTTTTCAGGTAGGAGGTTTGGGGTTGCCGTGTCAGTGTTAACACTATGGTAGCGTAGCGGTTAGTACGACATTATTACAGCTCAGAGTGTTCCAGAGTGCAGGGTTCAGTTCTGCAACTGTCTTTAAGGAGTTTGTTCATTCTCCACTGAACACGAGTTTCTTCCGGATGTTCCAGGTTCCTCCCACAGTCCAAAGACATACCAGTTAATAGGTTCATTGGTCATTGAAAATTGTCCTGTGACTAGGCTAGTGTTAAGTAGGCGGGTTGCTTAGCAGTGCAGCTTGATCAAAGATTCAAAGTGCATTTATTGTCAGCGAGTGTATAAATTATACATCCTTGACATTTGTCTGCTTAACAGGCAGTCGCAAAGCAAGAAACCCAAAAGAACCTGATTAAAAAATAAATAAGACCAACCCCCAGTGCCCACAGAGAAAGAGAGAAAAATAAACAAAACAAATCAAGCAAGCAACAATAGCATTCTGAACCAAATGGAGTAATTAGATCCAAATCCCAGGAGCAGCTCAGAGTAGGCCTGAAGCCTTGGATTCGGTTCATCATGTTGGCTGGGCAAGTTGCCGCAAAGATAACAGACACGAAGCACAGCAACTGGGGGCACTCTCACAGTCTTAGCATCACAGAGAGAGGAGCCCCCAGGCTATCTGGGGCAGTGCTTAAATTGTCCTAACAGTGTATCATAACTCACATTAGGACCCGGGCCTCGCTGTGGCAAATTGCTCCAGGCCTAGACTTCTCTACCAAGGAAACAGTTCTCGACCTCTCCAAATTGGCTTGGCGCATAGAACATCCAACTCTCAACATCCTGCCCTTCCAGTCTATATGGGCTGGCATTTAGGTTGTCCAAACAGTAGATTGAACTTTGCATTAGAACCTGGGCCTTGCCACGGTGAATCGCTCTAGGCCTATAACTAGGTGCCCAGCGATTCACTATGAACCTTGATTTTGGTGCTTAAGAAGCCATTCTCGACCTCGCCAATTCGACTGGGCATTTAGAGCAATCCACTCTCGCTCCCGGGTAAGTTGGACGGGCATTAGAACTCCTCCATCCTGTCTTCTCCTCTCCAAATTGTCCACTCCAACCAACACGGTTCCAATTCCAAGTGTGTCGATTTTGCAGCACAGCAGCAGGGCACATCTCTCGAGTTTCCTTCGCCTTCTCTCACGTTTTCATTATTTGATGCAATAGATTACCACAATTTGCTTCAGAAAAAGTGTTATTAATAATGTTTTTAATTGAATTCCTTTCCTTTCAAACCACAAGTAAGCTGTCGCACTCCTTCAGTGCGCCATCTTAAACCAAAGGTTAATATATGTATCATATATTAGCATGCTACATTGCTACTCTACTTTGAAAACAAATGTGAAAGGTTTCTACATCTCCATACATTCATCACTGATTTTGTCTGTTGACTAGTTTCCTTAGGCAGTTCAATCTGGTAACTGTGTTGCTGTCTCTAATGTTTGATCATTTCCTTGAACTGAAGAATTTGCACTCTTAACTCACTACAGATGTACGGTAGAGAGCATTCCGACTGGTTGCATCACTCTGGTATGGAGGAGCCAATGCACAGGATCATAAGAGGCTTCAGGGGGTTGTAGACTCAGCAGCATCATTACGGGCACAACCCTCCCCACTATTGAGGACATCTTCAAAACGCAGTGCCTCAAGAAGGTGGCATCCATCATCATTGCTACCATCAGGAACCTGAGGACCCACATTCAACAGCTTAGGAATGTTCCCTTCCCCTCTGCCATCAGATTTTTGAGCAGTCCATGAACACTACCTTGTTATTCCTCTTTTGCACTATTTTTTTTTAATTGTACCTTATAGCAATTTGTTGCACCTGCGATGTACAACTGCCGCTAAATAACAAATTTCATGACTAATGTCAGTGACAATAAAAACGCAAACACGAGGAATTCTGCAGATGCTGGAAATTCAAGCAACACACATCAAAGTTGCTGGTGAACGCAGCAGGCCAGGCAGCATCTCTAGGAAGAGGTACAGTCGACGTTTCAGGCCGAGACCCTTCGTCAGGACTAATTGAAGGAAGAGTTAGTAAGAGATTTGAAAGTGGGAGGGGGAGGGGGAGATCCAAAAATGATAGGAGAAGACAGGAGGGGGAGGGATGGAGCCAAGAGCTGGACAGGTGATTGGCAAAGGGGATATGAGAGGATCATGGGACAGGAGGCCTAGAGAGAAAGAAAAGGGGGAGGGGGGAAGCCCAGAGGATGGGCAAGGGATGGGCGATGGTGGGAAGGGATTTATCTGTGACGAACTCGGCTGGATCCACTACTTTTTGTTCTTGGACATTGGTGTTTCCTTACCACTCAATGCAGATGTTGAGTGAAAGGTTATTCTGGCATGATTCATTATTTAAAACTCAAGCAACACACATCAAAATTGCTGGTGAACGCAGCAGGCCAGGCAGCATCTCTAGGAAGAGGTACAGTCGATGTTTCAGGCCGAGAGCCTTCGTCAGGACTAACTGAAAGAAGAGATAGTAAGAGATTTGAAAGCCTTTTCCCCATAACCCTCAATTCCCTTACTATGCAAAAACCATCCACCACTGGATATTAATTCAGCAAAGACCTGCCTTCAGTGGTACATTCTGCTCTCTTACAAGTGCCAACAAATACCAACTTGGTGTGATTTCTGAGAACACTTGGAATGTCTACTTATTTCTTGGTCTTTCAATGATAAATGTGATAGAATAGGTGTTAATTTCACTGAGTGCTTGTTCGAGATGCTCCAATCTCTCAGTCTGCATTCATAGATTTGTTTTGGTAATACATCTTGCCAAGTTCACAAAACCATTTCATTATCTGTAAATGGAAAATCCTTGTCCACAAGTTAAAGAGTGATAAATTGAACTGTCTCTATCAATAACAGATGATTCATGCAATGTTTTGAAAAGCACACTGATTATCATTCTTTGCTTTGGCCAATCACACTGTTGAAGCAAAACTGTCCCCTGCAGAATCTCTTGTGTTTATAGCAGGAATTGCTACTTTTACACACAAAGTTGCCAAAAACCATTTGTGATCTGTAACAGCAGCAAAAACGTTTTCCAGTGGGACTTGGTGGAATTTGTTCAGAGCAAAGATAACTGATAACACTTCCTTCTCACTTTATAAATGGTTATGTTTGCCTTTGTTGAGAGAATGCAATACAAATACTGTCTGTTCCTGCCCATCATCCATAACAAGACTAATGACAATGTCTGCACTGTAAATGCAGCATTAAGTGCAATCTATGGGACTTCTGCTCTATCATGGTGAACCAGTAAAGATTTGCTACTCAATCTGCATTTACATTGAGCAAATTTTCCTGATTCACATCAGTCCAATTCCACTTCTTATTCTTCATAAAGACATGGTACAATTGTGTTAGCACCACTGAAAAATCAAGCAAGATTCTGGAATACTGTAACATTGAGTCGTTCCTGGAATGAAGATCAACCACTTCTAGACATGATTGCCATTCATGTTAAAATCAACCTTAACAGGCTACAGTCCACAAGTTTACAATACCTCTAGTTATACAAAGTTATACTTGGACCATTGCAGCAGCATGTTGTTACAATGAAGTCCCTCAATATTTTCTCTCAAATATCCAAATGATCTTCTTCACTAAACCATTTTAACTGAAGAGACAATTACCAAAGCCCTGCAAAACTTTAGCAGTGAAGGATCCTTGGTGAGGATCTGACTTCGTATGACAACATAGCTTAAGAGTACAATGATTTACGTACTGCTTGTGATGGTGCTCGTCACATCCAATCTTCTGCAAATTGCAGCAAATCACATTTTATAAAAGGAAAGCTGGGATCCCACCAACTCCACAAATGGGACCTGAGAAGTTGCTAAAAGATGCTGTTCATTATTGACTATCTAACCTAAAATTATCTTCTAGCCACTGCAAAATGATATTCCTACTTATGCATTAGATACAGCTGTTATAGGAATCATTCCATCACTGGAAGTGTCTTTGACAAAAATTCTACTCCTTTTAGTTCTTCCACTTGCCCCTTCAAGAAATTAAGAACTGGCATTGGTTTGCAGTAGGCTGGTTGGTCACTAGGTTTAACTTGTGAATATGTTCCATATTTCATGATTCCTGCATAGAAATCATAGAAGATGTTATCATATTTAGATTAAAGCAACCCCAGATATAACATTGGTGGATCTGAGCAAAATCTGAATGACCCTCCAATTGAGTTTCAACTTTGCAAGTGAATATTTTCTCACATTTTAATATCCATCGAGTCCACCACAACCTGACACTTAGTCTGATGTGAAATGTCATGCATTTGAAATCTTCAAAATTTCTCACGAGTCATGCAGCATGGAGACAGATAACTCAATTCAGCAAGTCTGCATTGACCATTGAGCACCATCTGTGCCCATCCTACAAGCATAACACTTTATTCTCCTCAACTCCTTCCAAATTCTACATTCACCTATACACTAGGGTAATTTAGTTAACCAATCAACCTTTAGTAAATCTTGAGACTGGCCATATTCCTTTCTAAGTCTACGAACTGCTTATCATAGATATCCTCCCTATCCTCCCTAATAATGGAACTATCTGCACCAATGTCAATATGCATCACTAATGATGTTACCCAATCAGGAATAGGATCTTAAAGTTTTCTTGCTTCGCATTACACTTGGGTAAAGTATAAATGCTGAACAAAGTAAATTCTGTGTATTTGCAGCTAATGTAATATTGTGTGCCTTCCGCTTTGTGATGTCTTCAATGCTGGTGTTGCATTAGAAACAGTGTTTTTGTCTATTTTTAAAATTTTGTTTTTGTGTTTTGGTTTTTTTTTTCTTACCTGTTTGCTTGAGTTGCAATTTTTTTAACTGCTGTAATGTGTTCTTGTTTCCTGTATGAGTGGTACTAATTACAATTATAGAGTCATACAACACGGATACAAGCCCAAATGGTCCATGCTGGCCAAGATTCCTCTCTGGGCGAGTCCCATTTGCCTGTGTTTGAGTCATAGCCCTCCAAACATTTTGTATTCATGTACCTGTCCGAGTGCCTTTTAAATGTTGTTATTGCCACTTTTTCTGACAGCCTGTTCAATATATTGACCTTTCTCTGAGTGAAAAAGTTGCCCCTCAGGTTCCTATTAAATCTCCCCCTCTCACCTTAAACCTATGCCCTCTAGTTCTTTCCACATACTGCAAAAAAAGGCTGTGCACATTCACCCTATCTATGCCCCTTATATTTTTATACACCTTGACAAAATTATCACTGATTCTCCAATGCTCCAATAAGAAGTCCCAACCTCCTCAACTTCTCTCCATAACTCAGTCCCTCAAGTTCTGGCAATATCATTGTAAACATCCACTGCACTCTTTTCCAGCTTAATGCCACCTTTCCTATAGCAAGGTGACCAAAACTGAGCTGAATGTTCCAAACACACAGTCACCAATGCCTTATACAACTGCAACATAACATCCCAGCTTCTACGCACACTGCACTGAATGACGAAGACCGGTATGCCAAAAGTTTTCTTCACCACTCTACCTAACTGCAACACCGCTTTCAGGGAACCAAGTACTCGTACTCATTGGTCCTTCTGTTTTTTGACACTCCCCAGGGTCCTACCACAACAGGACTGACTGCCATAACAGTCTTCCAGTCCAGCTCCTTCCAGTCACCTGATCCTGTTTAGATCAAATCTTTAGTGTTTGTCCTTTGACTGTGATCTGCCATTATATTCACGACTGGCAAAGAACAGAACAACCTGGCACTTGTGGCTGTGATCTCCATGAAACATGCCATTTATCTGTCAATGTAACTTCTACAAACTGGATGTCTTTAGCTTTCTGTGGAATTACTAATTTAGTGAATGATAAATACTCATGAAAATAAATTTCTTTGAGCAAATTGCTTCCTTTGAGCAAATTGCTTCCTTTGCTCCCTTCATTGCAGAATTCAATGCATTCTCAGCACTTTCCATTCAAGAAATATTGTTTCCCGGGACAGACAGCTCCAAACTGGATGTGACAATTTACAAACCTCAGTTTTTCTCCTCAATACTGTATTACTGGAGTTACTCTATTCCAGTCCAATTATAAGACACACCAATATACAGAGTCCTTTAACTTATATTCATATGATGATATCATGGCATTCTGTGAGCAGATGACTTTATGCTCATATTATTCATGTTCTTTGAGTCACTATGTGTGAGGATGGTGGAAGCAGTCAATCATAGCTCCAAAACATAACTGGATGGGTGTTTGAGGGGAAAAGTTATTTTCCTAGCAATGAGGAAAAACTAGGAGATACGAACTAAAAACAGAAAAGGCTAGAAACACACAGCAGATCAGGCAATATAGGTGGAAGGAGAAGCAGACTTAATATTTTTAGTCAAAGACATTACATCAGGATTAGGTACCAACTGGTTTGCTCCACAAGGAGCATCTTTGTGCTTGAGCCACCATTTTCTTTCTATTTCCACCAAAACATTGATGAAGGATGGCCTTCCACAGCAAGATGGAACTTTGAAACCAACATTATTAAAACTAAGCCCAGGTAAAGGGTCTTGAGCCAAAGAATTAACCATCCATTTCCCTCCACAGATGCTGCCTGACCCACTTTTTTTTGGGTTGCACCATATTCCAGTGTCTGCAGCCTCTTGGGCCTCTTTAATTTTGCACTGAAGTCAGATGATAGAGCTCTTAGAACTCAAGAGTGAACCTGGATCTCTGGAGTTGTGAAGCTCCCACTTTGTGGCATTCTGAGGGCATGAATAAAAGATTTTTTTTTTTAAAAAAAAGGTCTCGCTGAGAACACCCAAATGAGTCAGGTGCAAAATGTTAAACAATTGAGCTGATTACTCACATGCCACGTAGAGTGATGCATTCTTACTCAAGGCATATCCCAGATGGTTTCTTGCCACGCATGTATATATGCCCTCATCAGATTTTCCTTTACGCCCCTGGTTCAGCTGATAGAAGAAGAGGGAGCCGTGAGGCAGGAGAGTCCGTTGGGATTGAGGGTCGTCCTTGCTGGTCTCCACTCGTTCGCCATTCCTGTACCACTCGATAACTGGCTGGGGCCTGCCCTCTGCCCGGCAATTCAGGGTAGCCGGCTCACCCCGGAACACGGCAAGGTCAGTTGGATGTTCAACTATCTCAGGGGGAGATTCATCCAGACGTAATCTGGAATCTGAAATACAAAAAAAAATTACTTATCAGCAACACAACACCTCGAAGAAACTCAGCTTCAATAAATGTAGGATAGAGTCACAAAGAAAGCCTTTGGCACATTGGCTTTCATACGTTTGTAGATCAAAGTAATGAGTACAGGAGACGGGATGTTATGTTGAAGTTGTACAAGGCATTGAGGAGGCCTAATTTGGAGTATTGTGTGCAGTTTCAGTCACCTACCTGCAGGTAAGATGCAAGTAAGATTGAAAAAGTGCAGAGAAAATTTACAAGGATGTTGCAGGGACTAGCAGACCTGAGTTATAAGATTGAATAGGTTAGAACTTTATTCCGTAGAATGTAGAAGATTGAGGGGAGATTTAATAGAGGTATACAAAATTATGAGGGGCACTTTATACTTTATTGTCGCCAAACAATATAGATAAGGTAAATGCAAGCAGTCTTTTTCTACTGAGATTGGGTGAGACTACAACAAGAGTTCATGGGCTAAGGGTGAAAAGTGAAATGTTTAAAGGGAACTTAAGGGGAAACATCTTCACTCAGAGGGTCACGAGTGTGTGGAACAAGCTGCCAGTGCAAGTGATGGATGTGATTTTGATTTCAATGCTTAAGAGAAATTTGGATAGATACATGGATGGAAGGAATATGGAGGGCTATGGTCCAGGTGCAGGTTGATGGCAGTAGGCATGAAGGCCCTGTTTCCATGCTGTAGTTTTCTATGACTCTATTAACTCTACTTTACTCTCCTAAAGGAGAGTCAGTTTCTACTCTAGATTTCCAGCATCTGCACGTTTTGATTTTCAAGTTATTGCAAATAGATATTTATTAAAATGACAGTTAGCCACCATAAATCTCTGGTCTTACACTAATATGTTGACCCACAACAGCCTTCCTCCACCCAGTTCAGAGATGGGTGTCAAATATTAGGCTTGCTGGAAACACTCAAATTCCCACGTGGGCACATGGCCAAGTGGTTAAGGCATTGGACTAGCGACCTGAAAGTCATGAGTTCAAGCCCCAGCCAAGGCAATGTGTTGTGTCCTTGAGCAAGGCACTTAATCACACATTGCTCTGCGACGACACTGGTGCCAAGCTGTATGGGTCCTAATGCCCTTCCCTTGGACAACATTGGTGTCGTGGAGAGGGGAGACGACTTGCAGCATGGGCAACTGCTGGTCTTCCATACAACCTTGCCCAGGCCTGAACCCTGGAGAGTGAAGACTTTCCAGGCACAGATCCATGGTCTCGCAAGACTAACGGATGCCTTTATATAAATAGATGCTGACTTGCATTGGTTTATGGCTTTAGAGAATCTAGAATTAATCCCCAGATCTGCACAATCCCTGCAGACTTTCATATAAAGTAGTTGTTCTTTATTGCTTGCCCTCCACAGCAAGGACTGTTGACTCTGTTGGAGGCCACGACAGCAGTTAAGGATTCTGATCACATACAGATTACCTTCCAACAGGTAATCCTAATCAATATGCCTCTCTCCATCCTGAGGCAATGAACCAAATTCTATTGCAGTTGCTACTAATCCAATCCAACAGTGGTTTACACTGCAGTTTTGCATCTCGGTCATTCTGGGTACTTGGTGAAGAGACTGACTTTTTTAAATATGGGAACATTACTGAAAGAGACTAGCCGTTAGAAGCAGAAAGTATGACATGTAACAGAACAACACCCCTAGCTCAGATGGACACTAAATTCCCTCAGAAACCCCATGGCCCAAAGTTACATTAGGATTAGTAAATCATCCAGGAGAAATTGTACCCATGTCATTTACCTTGCGTATCTGTCAAAATAAATTCAACTATCTCACCAAATTTCACTCATTCTCCAGATTTCCCATTTGCCTCCATACTGCCTGGCCAATTACGAGGCTGTTTTTTAACAATGTGCTGAGTACACATGAGAGTGCTGAGTTTATTTCGCCACACAATAATTTTCCTGTACAAGTCTTTGCTTAAATACAAACAACTGAAATACTCACAGTGCTTCCTCCAACTCAGCTATCAAAACAGGAAACTTTTTTTTAATAATAGCCTGCACACACGGAGGTCTTATTGTTCCAATAGCCTCTGACCTGAGCCACCATGTTGAACTGTCCGAGTTCCTGCATGACTCACTGGAAAGTATGCAGCCATGGGATCCATCAGACCTCTTGAATCAACGGAATTCTTCCACAGGAGCAAGCAGGAAAACATTAGAATTTGGAAGTATCCAAACGCACTATTTGACTGAAAGTTTGTCATTTTGTAAGAAAGTTGTATTAGACATTACTCACTAAATAACTAATGAGAGAGAATTTTCAACTTGTATATCAACTCCCAAAAAGGTGACATTGTCAGCAAGTAGGGCTGTGAATCCCGATAGCAGGCAGCTCAGTAAAATGGTCATACCACATTTTAGATCATCCATTTGCAGGAAGTGTATGTCATATTTTGGGGATAATATAGAAGAATCTACAATTTGGGGAAGCACAGCAGTGCCACTGCCTCACAGCACCTAACCATAGGTATGTGTGGAGTTTGCACATTCTCCTTGACCACACTGGTTTCCCCAGGATGTTCTGGTCTCCTCCCATATTCCAGGGATGCTCAAGTTGGCCCTGGCAAATCACATCCAGGCGTGTGGGTGAATGGTAGAGTAAGTGGAGTTGATGAGAAAGTGGAAAGAATAAAAATTGAGAGTAATGTGGGATTCGTATAAACAAGAGGTTGATGGTCAGCTTGGATTTAGTGGGGTGAAGAGACCTTTTCCATGCTATCTCTCTCTACGAATTTATGACTCTCAGAACTTTCTAATTCCCACATAAGGCTAGGTAAGAGAGAGACATTCTCATGAGATAAAAAGCAAAATTCAAGAAGGTTAATTTGAAATTCATCACTCACCTCAGAGAGAATTTTAGATCCAATGAAATGTGTGTGTAATAATTGTGTTAATATAGAGACACTGCAAATAACTCACACTTTGCCATCAATTCCGGAGCATGTCGAAGTTATGAAAGAGGGTGTTGGAACTTCTGAAAAATATTAAGTTGCGTAAGTCCCCAGGGCCAGACAGGATATACCCCAAGTTACTACCAGAAGCAAGGGGAGAGATTGCTGGAAATTTAATGCATCTTTCCTGGCCACAGCAATAGTACCAGAGGGCTGGAGGATGGCAAATGTTATTCTGCTGTTCAAGAAAGGTAATAAGATAATCCTGGGAAATAAAGTCAAGATGTTATGCTTATTCAAGATAACGTTGTGAAATCATTGCCATCCAACCAAAAGAGGAGACAGGAACTCCATTTCTTGTTTCTTCTGACCAAACAGACTTTCTCAGTGCCTTGGGTCATGTTTTCAAGTCTCTGAAGTTAAACTAAGGAACAAAACCAGCGGTGGGATTCTAAAGATATGGACTTTGGTCTTCCTGATAAATGGAGGTAATTTCTGTTTCATCAAAGTGGCCGTTGTGAAAGCAGATAGGACAACAGAGCTAAATCCATTCACATTTGGTTTTAACATGGCTGTTAGTTAGGGAGTCTGAAGTTCTGACTTTACTCAATGCAGCCAATCTGTCACCCAATGGCATGCATTCACCTTAACTTTACACAAGTTTTCACCCCTTTATTTTACATACTAAGCATCACTCTTGTTGTCTATATTCTTCCATTATTATAACCTCAGGAATGAGGATGTCCTAGTTTCACTTCAGCTTTCTACATTCTGAGGTGGCTAATAATGTTAACGTGGGAACTGCAGACTTCTCCTGTCAATGGGGCAGGTTGTAGCTGACAGGTTGACGTGAGTGGTGTGCACCTCCATCACTTATACAGGGTATCCGTGCTCCCAATGCATGGCCTTGAGATCCGCAATACCATTCCAAGTGCTCCTGCTCGGGCAGCATCACTGACCAACACATCTCTTCCCGGTGAGCTTAATTCACTCAGTGGCCACTTTATTAGGTACACCTGTACACCTGCTTATTAATACAAATATTTAATCAACCAATCATGTGGCAGCAACCCAATGCATAAAAGCACGCAGATATGGTCAAGAGGTTCAGTTGTTGTTCAGGTCAAATATCAGAATGGATAAGAAATGTGATCTAAGTGACTTTGACCATGGAATAATTGTTGGTAACAGATGGGGTGATTTGAGTATCTCAGAAACTGCTGATCTCCTGGGATTATCACGCACGACAGTCTCTAGAGTTTACAGAGAACTTTGCCAAAAACAAAAGCATCCAGTGAGTGGCAGTTCTGTGAGTGAAGATGGCTTGTTAATGAGAGAGGTCAGAGGAGAATGGCCAGACTGGTTCAAGCTGACAGGAAGGCGACAGTAACTCAAATAATCACACATTACAACAGTGGTGTGCAGAAGAGCATCTCTGAATGCACAACACGTTGAACCTTGAAATGGATGGGCTACAGCAGCAGAAGACCACAAACATACGCACAGTGGCTACTTTATTAGATACAGGAGGTGCCTAAGAAAGTGGCCACTGAAGTGTACATTCTCTGCACGTTTTGGATAGAAGGGGTTTGGAACGTCACCACCCACCCCAACAACCTCCAATGCACCTGAACCGACAATCACCACTGTGGCCACAAGATCAGTCTTCTGGAGAGTGAACCTTTAAAAGCACCTGATACGGATGGTGACCCTAGCCATGTGCCTAAGCTGCACAATTCAGCCGTTGGGTGTATTTGTATTTTCCATCTCTCGCTGTCTCAAGCTGAGGTTTCAAACTGCTTTAAGAAGACCACTATCATCCTGGAACTCTAGAAAAGCTAAGTAATGTGCATTAATGATTGTTGCCCAGTGCCTTTGACATCCACCATCATGAAGTGTTTAAAGAGGCTGGTCATGGCCCATATAAACTCCAGCCTCCCAGGCAATGTGAACCCACTGCAATTAACCTACCCCTGAGACAGGTCTACAGCAGACATCATTTCCCTGGTCCTATACTCATTTCTGGGGCATCTGGACAGTAAAGACAGCGATGTCAGACTATTGTTTATTGACTACAACTCTGCATTCAATGCCATAATTCTAAACAAGCTCATCTCCAAACTCCTAGACCTGAGACTCAACACCTCCCTTTACAGTTTGATCCTTGACTTCCTCACCAATGGACCACAATTATTTAGGACAGGTGGCAACACTTGCACCTTGATTTTTCTCAACATCGATGCCCCACAAGGCTGCGTCCTCAGTCCCCTATGCTGTTCTCTATGCACTCATGACTAGATTCTGCTCCAGCTTCATCTACAAGTTTGCAGGTAATACCACCATAGTGAGCCATATCTCACATAGTGATAAATCAGAGTACAGGAGGGAGATGGCCCTAGTGAAGTGGTGTCATGGCAAAAAGAGCAGGTCACCAACTTTAGAAGGGGGAGTGTTGCATGGTGTCACGCTCTTGTTTACATCAATGGTACTGAGGTCAAGAGGGCTGAGAACTTCAAGTTTCTAAAGTAATCTGTCCTGGCCTAACTAGATTGACACCACAGCCAAGAAAGCTCATCAGCACCTTTATTTCCTCAGGAGGCTAAAGAGATTGAGCATGTCCCCTTTGACTCTCAATAATTTTTAATCACCATAGAAAACATCCTATCTAGATACATCACAGCTTGGTACGGCAACAGATCTGCCCATGACTGCAAGAAACTGCAAAGAGTTATGGGCTCAGTTCAGCAAATCATGGAAGCCAACCTCCCCTCCATGAACTCTGTCTACACTTCTCACTGCCTCGTTAAAGCAGAGAGCAAAATCAAAAATCCCACTCACTGTAAACATTCTCTCTTCTTCCCTCTCCCGTTGAATAGAAGATACAAAGGCATGAGAGCACTTATCACCAGACCCAAGGACAGCTTCTACCCCACCGTTTTAACACTATTGAATAGTTCCCGAGAACAATAAGAGAGACTCTTGACCTCATAATCTACCTCACTATGGCCTTGCACCTTGCTGTCTACCTGCACTCCCTTTCTGTTCTATAACACTTTACTCTACATTCTGTTATTGTTTTACCTTGTACAATCTCAGTGTGCCTTCACAGTGGGTTGATCTGTATAAATGGTGTGCAAGACAAGTTTTTCACTGAACCTTGTCACATCTGATAAGAATAAACCAATTCACCAATTCAATCCTGACGTTTGGTGCTGTCTGTGTGGATTTTGCACAATCACCCCATAAGTATCCAATGGACACTGCAGTTTCTTTCCACATCTGAAGGAAAATGAAGCCCCCCATTTTGCTTTAAATAGATTAAATAATGTCTTGTCTCCCTTTCTCTTCACCATTTACACCTCGGACTTCAACTACTGCACAGAATCTTGTCATCTTCAGACGTTTTCTGATGACTCTGCCATAGTTGGATACATCAGCAAGGGAGATGAGGCTGAGTACAGGGCTACGGTAGGAAACTTTGTCACATGGTGTGAGCAGAATTATCTGCAGCTCAATGTGAAAAAGACTAAGGAGCTGGTGGTAGACCTGAGGAGAGCTAAGGTACCGGTGACCCCTGTTTCCATCCAGGGGGTCAGTGTGGACATGGTGGAGGATCACAAATACCTAGGGATACGAAATGACAATAAACTGGACTGGTCAAAGAACACTGAGGCAGTCTACAAGAAGGGTCAGAGCCGTTTCTATTTCCTGAGGAGACTGAGGTCCTTTAACATCTGTCGGACGATGCTGAGGATGTTCTACGAGTCTGTGGTGGCCAGTGCTATCATGTTTACTGTTGTGTGCTGGGGCAGCAGGCTGAGGGTGGCAGACACCAACAGAATCAACAAACTCATTTGTAAGGCCAGTGATGTTGTGGGGATGGAACTGGACTCTCTGACGGTGGTGTCTGAAAAGAGGATGCTGTCTAAGTTGCATGCCATCTTGGTCAATGTCTCCCATCCACTACATAATGTACTGGGTGGGCACAGGAGTACATTCAGCCAGAGACTCATTCCACCGAGATGAAGCACAGAGCGTCATAGGAAGTCATTCCTGTCTGTGGCCATCGAACTTTACAACTCCTCCCTTGGAGGGTCAGACACCCTGAGCCAATAGGCTGGTCCTGGACTTATTTCATAATTTACTGGCGTAATTTACATATTACTATTTAACTATTTATGGTTCTATTACTATTTATTATTTATGGAGCAACTGTAACAAAAACCAATTTCCCTCTGGGATCAATAAAGTATGACTATGACTAGATTAATGACTGTGAATTGGCCATAATGTGTATCTGAGTGATAGAATGTGGAGGAGTTGGTCTAATGTGGGGTAAATAAAATAAAATAGGGTTAGTGTAAGAGAGTGTGTGATGGTCACTTTGACTCAATAGCCTGTTTCCATGCTTTAATTCTTTATAACTTACCCACCTGTAATGACAGCAAGTGCTCCCTGCCCAATATGATGTAAGTTTTGGAAACCCATTAAGCATAGAACATACAAGACAAGATGTTGCCAAACTTCTAGGCTAAGTTACGCTGAACAGTAAGAATGATCTCCCATACGTTTCTCCCATAAAAGTTAAAGATTCTGCAGAATCCTGTTAATTAGCATACAGGTAAAAAAGTTTCCATTCCCTCCATTTATCAGGTGTCAACTCACTGGAATTTCCTATAACTAACGCGGCCTCATATCCTGCACAGATCCCAGGAAACACTTCCCTTCTTATCAAGGTCGCTGACATGAAAGCTTTTTCAATCTTCAGTAACTGCTATGAAAAGCAAAGGAAGCAAGTCATTGTCAAAACTGGGCTATTTCTACTGCAGACAGGAAGCTGAAGCATACAAGAAAGGAGTCAGTGCCTGACTTTAGAAACAAGCATTACGAACATCAGCAACCGAGCCTTGACGTCAGGATGTCCGCCTTTTCTTCTGAAGGGGCTCTGGAACAGTTGTGTTTGTGATAAAGAATTGTTGTTGGTGCCTTTGTATGTGAGGCTACAAGAGTCATTTAGTCTGCTTTAAACACAAGAGATTCTGCAGATGCTGGAAATCCAGGAGTAACACACAGAAAACTGGATGAACTGTGGTAAGGAATAAAGGGCCAACATTTCGAACGAGACCGATTTTCAAGTCCTGATGAAGGGTCTCGTTCCACAATGCCAACTCTTTACTCCCTTCCATAGATGCTTCCTGGTCTGCTCTGCTGAGCTTCGTAAAGCAGACTGTGTTAGTCTGCTTTACTCCTTGATGTGTAAGTGGGTGCTGTGCTCACCAGCAGCACTAGACAAAAAGATATTTAATCATGTTCCTATAATCAGCAACAATATCAATTGGGAAGGTATTTTGTCCTTCACTACTTCCTGCTAAGGAACTAAAACTAGAAATTGTATTAGAAAAAAATACTTATCCCTATTTTGATTAAGTGTGTATGCCATGCATTCCGGGCATGTTTTGAAGTGTTTCAGCCATTTCCAGCACAAATCCTCCCAGTTGGGAGACTAAACCGAGCATTTTCTGTCATTATTCACCTGAGCTCGGATATCACTAACCAAATGGAATTTTGCACCTGTGATCTGATTATTGGCTTTTCAGTCACAGCTGGAAAGCTGGTAAATCATACAGCAATTCGGGAACACAATGGGACATTGATTTTATCATTAGGCAGTGTCCCACATTGATTTCCACTAGCAGTCCTTCTGCACAGCAGCACCGGGAGAGGTAGACGCTTCTCTGTATTGTGCACCCCTCTGCAAGTTACTGCCATTCATTAGCCTAGCAAACTCTACTAGGACCAGAACAAAATGGAGTGGGGGGGGGGGAATGAAATGTGGGAGAAGAGGTGCTTCATTCATATATCACCGTGCTGCTTAACTCTTCTCCCAATTTCCAAGTCTTCCCTCACTTCCCCACCTCAATACCAGGCACACAAAGAGCCACAGGCTGTTCTTTTTAAACCACATCGATCGACTTCAGAGCCAGCGGCAGACAAACGATAAACACAGAGTAACACAGACAAAATGCCGGAGGAAGTCAGCAGGTCAGGCAGCATCTGTGGATGGGAATAAACAGGCAACATTTTGGGCCGAGACCCTTCATCAAGACTGGAAAGGAAGGGGGAAGAAGCCAGAATAAGGTGTGAGGAGGGGAAGGAGTACAAGCTGGCAGGTGATAGGGGAAGTCAGGTGGGTGGGGGAGGGGGAATCAAGATAGGAGGTGATAGGTGGAAAATGAGATTGATGAGGTTGACAAATGCAGTTTATTATTATTATTATTGAGATACAGCACAGAATAGGCCACTCTGGCCCTTCGAACTGCATCGCCCAGCAGCTCCTAATTTTCCATGGGCAATTTAAAATAACCAATTAACCTACTAACCAGAATGTCTTGGACCGTGGGAAGAAACCAGAGCACCTGGAGGAAACCCATGCATTCCACAGGGAGGATGTTCAGACTCCTTACAGATGACGTCAGACTGAATTTCAAACTCTGATGCCCTGAGTTGTAATTGTGTCATGCTAACCGCTATGCACCCCAAGTTGTATTGTTTGCAAATAGGAGAAAATTACAACAGCTAGCTCTTAAAGTGATCCAAACATTGCTTGCAACACACACACACACACACACAATGTTGGAGGAACTCAGCAGGCCAGGCAGCATCTATGATAAAAAAAAGAGTACGGTCAACATTTCGGGCCAAGACCCCTCAGCAGAACTGAAGAAACATTACTTTTTTTGGTAATACCTGATTAAGCCTTTAGGAATACATAGCACCCTCTTTCTACTCCAACAATAGTTTCAATCCAGTTCTAAAGCTCAAGATAAGCATTATAAACCATAAGCAAGTCAGGACAGGCAGGGGTGATCAATTCTCTGTCTTGAAGACCAATTGGGCTTCCACATAATTGTTATTGCCTTCCCCACTCCCTCCAAGAATTACCACTGAACTTAATTAAGCAACTCAATACCATGGGATTAGAACTCCTGTACTCTCAACAGGCCAATACTACACGACCATTCAATTGGCTTACCAGTGCTAACACTGGATGTGCATTAGCAGAGGTGAATTAATTGTCTCATCAAATATCGATCAGGAACTTGGATGATCAGGAAACAATCAGGAGCAGAAATTCATGACTACAACTACCCTGGCTGAAGTCAAACAGCTCTTTCCAGCTTCAGTTTCATTACATGAATAATGGAGTTGCTTTTTTCAGGTGAAGTCATGAACAATCACTGTTCAGTTTAGTGTGTTTTCAATCAGAAATTACATTTTACATTGCTTTTTTTTTCCTAATTTTCATTTACACATGGTGGCCCCAATGGCCAAAGCAGGTCATTCAAGGCAAAATTGCCTTTAAACTAGATCAGGGCTTCACCTGCCTTATATTGATAATCTTCTGGACCTCAGCAGAAATCAGATGGAGCTCTGGAGGTACTATATTTACGTTTGAAGATGCAAGCTCATTGAAGGTCTAAAGAACAGTCTGACCCAATCACGAAGAAACCAATATTCAGTAGGGTGGAGAGAAGAAATCAGTGTGACACTTTTTTTAAAATTGCACATCGACTTTACAAGCACTGTTAATCCAGGCTATGATTCCATCCATTTCAACGAATGCCTTCTGAAAGCTTGCCAAAGTGCTCCGTATCCTGGTTGATCCCAAGATAGGCTTCTGAATACATCATCCCTTTCCTGAGACCACCTGCTCCAACTCTTTAACATTAATTTTTGGTGACCATTTCAGGAATATCATCCCAAAGATGTGAGGATGACTACACTCAATTTATCTCCCAAGCCTCCTGAGTCACAGGTAATTCCCCAATCTGTATTCCCTACTGGAAAGTGGTACAAAATGTCTTCAGACCATAGTTACTGTATTACAGCTGAGTAATGCTTAAAGCTGCTTGTACAGAATGATCCCAAATTCTATGATGTCAAGGCAGCTGCGACTGCAAGGTCATACTCCTTATTCATTACCAGTATAGCACTCATTAGAAAGTAAAATCAGCAAACTGTACTAATTTCGCATTCCATGTGAAGTTGGCCTTATTTCAGCCCAGAGGATTAAGAAAACAAATGATTTCTATACAAGTAGTCTGTGCACTGCATCCAGAACAAGGAAGACAGTCTATTCTTCCCATCAGACAGCTGAAATGCCCTGAAATGTAAAATCCCTGAAGCAACTGAAGATGTTTTAACAAAATCTAGTAGCAACATCAATAGCATACATTAAAGTCCAGCCTCATTGGGAAAGAGAGACTGGTCAGAGATTGGGTGTTAATACAAGGACCAAATCTTAATCCCGCCCATATCCAGTCTGGCTCTTTGCGTGGGAAAGTGACACACACAAATGTTTACTCGTGCTTAATATGTGGTTTTCCAAAACAAAATATACCAGAAAATGACACTGAACAGAAATCACAATTTTCAGAACAGTTCCACCTTGTAATAATTCACCTCCACTAGTAAATCTGTGGCTCAGTAGCAAGATTCAGAAAGCTCTGTGCCTGAGCCTCAGACTGGAATCTTGAGGAAAGCCTTACAAGCAAAAATTTAATGCAGTACTGAGGGAGTGCTGTCTTTCAGCAGAGACAGCTCTCAGTCTGTCCTCTCAAGTGGGCATAGTTAACTCTACTGTTCTTAGAGTCTGAATACTCCTCCCAGCACCTTTCAATTCATTTGCAATAGCCAAGCTCAGACAATGAATGCCAGCGAGGGTGTGTGACTGGGTAAACAGTCTTAACAACATTACCCAAATATAATCAGGTATGGGCACCCTGCTACTAATGCTGAAACTATTCAACTCAGCCCAGGGACTGAATGTGGGATCATCCTTACCTGTATCACAGTACATGTGATGCATTAATTACATACCTAACTTCCAAGGGTTGCATTTTAACCTTAGCTTGGTTGTTCCCCTGGCTACTAGTGTAATTGCTGTGTACCAGAACAGGAGACAGATTCTTCACCAGGTGCGTGCCTGATTACTGCACGCCATAGTGGAAGAAAATGACAAGACAGTATTAAAACAGAAATTACTAAAGAACTAAGGAAGACATAATTACAATAAGTGCTTGTAATTCCAGAACTCAAGGTTAAAATTTTACCTCAAAGGGGAAGAATAGTTATAAAGAGTTTAATTAAGAAGGTGACAATTACATATACAAAACATCGGATGCCATATCAGTCTGCGGCTGTAAAGAAGCACTTGAAACAGATGTTAGATCCCTTTAACATACAAACAAAAGAATTGCTGTTTTGGGTATACTGGTTTGAACTGAGTGCCATGCCCAAGTGGCTTGCTATGTGTTTGGATTATTTGTTTGTTTGTTTGTTTATTATTGAGATATACAACATGCACTGCCTAGCAACCCATATATTTAACCCTAAACTAATCACAAGGCAATTAACAATGACCAATTAACCTATTAAGCGGTACGTCTTTGGACTGTGGGAGGAAACCCACATGTTCACAAGGAGGATGTATAAACTCCTTACAGAGGACACCGGAACTGAATTCCAAAAGGCCGAGCTGTATTAGCGTCACTGTTCGGCAGCTTTCTTAATTGAAATGGCACGACTTTTTCATTATTGCAAGGTCAGTATGGAGGATGGTGGGCTTACAAAGGACGTTGGAACCGAACTGAGACTACAACCTCCTCAAGCTCCTGCCCTACGCTGCCCCACGTGGCATCCACCATCTCCCTTCCATATTTTCCATTTGCACAAACACTCCTCTCCGCAGCTGAGAACGCTGTTGTGACACCTTTCTGTCTTCTCTGAAGGACATCAGAGTGCTGGGGATTACAGGTTACAAACTGCCAATTTACAGACACCCCTGGATCAAACTCCTACAATATTATTAAATTCAAAATATCCAATGTATGCACATAGATATGCATTTCCTGTCTCTACTTTTGTGGTTCATTCAATACAGTCTTGCATGTTTTTTATGCCATTCATTACAATACTGTGCAGCAGTGGTGACCATATCAAGTGATTTTTATGTACTTTCCAACTTATGGACAAAATCAACTTCTGTTAAAAAAAATGGAACCTTGTTATTAGCCAGGGATGTCCACAGAGCAAATATGGGCAGTGCTCAGAGTCCTTCAGCGTTGCTGTCGAGACAACACCTGGCGCCTCTCTTCCTGTATACCACCCACCTTCTGATGGCTGTATTTATTTTCAACCCTCAAGAACCTTGCAGCATCTATCATTGCCATCTCTCTCTGGCACTGCACTAATCCTTGCTGTGCGTTTAAACATAATATTTAATGCAGCATATTTGTCGAGTTTGTGTTGTGGAATTCTGCAGGTTAGACTTTTAAAAACAAAATACTTGAAATGAGACAAGTCATGGCTAGCCCTGAATGATTTTGTCACTTTTAACTTGTGTCAGAATGGTGTTACCTACATAGACCTTGCCAGCACATGGTATCATATGAATTATTCATGGTGAACAAGATCAACAAGCTTCAGACTACATTGACTCCTCAGTAGCAGCATAAACTAATCACTTGAATTATCCTAAACCTGCTGATCATAATTCTGAATTTTTCATCCTTAAGGGACAATATCTGGGGTGCCAAACTTTTACACAGACTGGTTGGTCTCTGGCCACAGGACGTAGTTGAATTGAATACAACTACTCCATTTAAGAGGCATCTAGATAGAAACAAGACACAGATGGATTCAGTGCTGGAGCTGGCAAATGAGATCAGTGTGGTTAGACAAAAAGATGGCAATGGACACAATGTAATCTGATGGGCTGAAAGGCCCATTTTAGCAGTACGACCCTATGACACTCAGAATATTTAACTAAAATCCTTCTTACCAATGGGTGTTAAAGATACCATGCTGCATATTAAGGAGGGGTAACAAGTTCTTCCAACATTATTTGCTCACCCAGCAGACCGTGCACTTTCATCTCACCATCTTCTTCACAAAAAGTAGCTTTTCCACTTACTTTTAAAGCAAGTATTAATGAGAGTAAGGAATATGATGACTTGGATTACATCGATTTCAAAGCTCAAAGTAAATTTATTATCAAAGCACGTATATGTCACCATATACTACCCTGAGATTCATTTACTTGCAGGCATTCACAATAGAACAAAGAAATACAATAGAATCAATGAAAAACGGCACACAAAGACGAACAAGCAAACTATGTGCAAAAGAAAACAAACTGTGCAGCTACAAATAATAATAATAAATATGTAAATAAAATAATACAGAGCTCATAAGCTGTGGAGCCCTTGAAAGTGAGTCCATCGGTTGTGTTCAGTGTTGAGGTGAGTGAAATTGTCCATGCTGGTCAGGGGCCTGGTGGTAAAGAATAACTATTCCTGAACCCAAGGCTCCCGTACCTCCTTCCTTATGGCAACAGTGAGAAGAGAGCATGGCCTGGATGGTGGGGGTCCCTGATGATGGATGCTGCTTTCTTGTGGCAGCGCTCCTTGTGGATGTGCTCAATGGTGGGGAGGGCTTTTCCTGTGATGGACAAGAAAAGCTATTTTGACTCTTTACTGTGGAGCCATGGAGACCAGAATGGCTCTTTGAAAGGTTATCCAATTTCTCCATCACCACCTCTTTTTTCCAATTCCCTATTGATGTTTCTATTTAGTCTGATTTTAACCACCATTATGGGCTGTATATTGCAGATCATTACTTGCCCATACAAAAGAAGTCTCTAGAAATAAATTGTGTACTGTAAGGAATGATATCATGGAAATATTTCTAATGATGTAGTCCTGTCACAACTGCTTGGTAGGCAACGAGCCATTTCCCCATTGAAATAAGTGACGGGTTTAATTCCTGGAGAGATTTGTGCTGCTCCAGTTCTGATCTCTTTGGCCAGGGGTGGTGAATCTATGGAACATGTGCCCAATATGGCGCACGCAAAAGTTCCACTGGCACGCATGTTATGCCGTCCCTTCTGTCTTTAAAAATCCCTCCATTCTTTAAAAAGATGCATAATGATTAGCTTTACTTCCAAATGAAGCAGCAAATTATTTTTTACAACACCACAGCGGTAAAGTTTTCACAGGATTCCATATTTATTAATGCTAATTCATTAATCAGTGATAATCTCTGCTCAAAATTGCCATGACATGCAAAAGTGAATTTTTTAAGAAGATTATTGCCAATTTGGGAACGCACAACTGGCTTGGACCATCTATTCACTGTACTGTAGGAAGTTAGAAATTCCTTCCTCACTGCACCCCACCTCTTCACTTCTTTCATACATTCTCTTTGATCATGGTTTTGCCTGCTTGTTCTATTATCTTCTTGTGTGGCTTGATATCATTTTGTTTTCTTACAGCTAATGGGAGCATTTCAGGAGATTTTATACAAACACAAGCTGTTACTCATTGAGAAATGTAACAACAGGACTGGGCAAGCAAAGGTGATTTCTCTTCTTTCAGCCATGTAGAGATCAATGTTAGTGGTCCACTGCCCATCAAGACTGGTATCAGTACAAACTGTCCAGGGAAACTAAACACGAGGAAATCTGCAGATGCTGGAAACTCAAGCAACACACACAAAATGCCGGTGGAACGCAGCAGAACAGGCAGCATCTCTAGGAAGAGGTACGGTCGATGTTTCGGGCTGAGACCCTTTGTCAGGACTAACTGAAAGAAGAGATGGTAAGAAATTTGAAAGTGGGAGGGGGAGGAGGAGATCCAAAATGATAGGAGAAGACTGGAGGGGGAGGGATGGAGCCAAGAGCTGGAAAGTTGATTGGCAAAAGGGATACAAGGCTGGAGAAGGGAGAGGAGCATGGGATGGGAGGCCTAAGGAGAAAGAAACAGAGGGGGCGGGTGGAGAGCCCAGAGGAAGGTGGAGAGCGGGCAAGGAGTTATTGTGAGAGGGACAGAGGGAGGAAAAAAAAGAGAAAGAAAAAAGGGGGAACAATTATAATAAATAAGGGATGGAGTAAGAAGGGGAGGAGGGGCACTAATGGAAGTTCGAGGAGTCCTTTTTGTGTGTTTACAGTATTAGAAGCTAAATCAAAGGAACACTAAACACTAAAGCAGAACCAGTCCCTGTACAATGAGCAGGCATACATTCTTGGCAAGGAATCATACTTATGTGGAGCAGGGGGCATTGTAATTAAATTCTAACTAAATATGTAGCATTTCCAGAAGTACAAAGGAAATCAAATTAAATAGATGCTTTTTTAAAAAAATGTAAATTCATTTAATTACTGTTTTGCTCACAAACCTGTTAGTGCCTGCAGCTCTGTGTAGATGAACGTTGTTGTGTCTAGATGCACACCTTAAAAGGGTCGTTTTCAAATGCATCTGTTAATCTCGCCTGTCGCTCATAGAAATTACGTGACAAGACGCTAATGTATTTACAGTCAAAACCGTACATTTAATAAATTATTCTACTCTCCATTCCAAAAGCATATGTTTGATTTTCGCAGTTTCAATGCAATATTTCTGGTACCTGAGATTAGTTTACAGCTAACTTTTGTTGTTCTGAACTCGCCACCGGAACGAATTACTTTTTAGAATACATGCAAATTAACAGTGCGGCTCCAGCGGATTATTTCAAGGGCAGATCCTTCAGTAATCCTTTTCCCGTTCACCGTATGGCTGGGAATTTTCGGTTGATGGTGAAGGAAGGGGAAAGTTATCTGACGGTCAGCGAAATGTTTGATCCTAAATTATCAACAGTACAACGGCAATGGGAAATACAGAAAATGCTGGTCAGACAGCATCTGTGATGAAAGAAATGGACTTAGCGACTCAGGTCGATGACCTTTTATCGTTTGTTTTCAAACATTTACTTCATTTAGTCCGACTCTGTGCCGAACTTGAAAGTGAGGCCTCAAAATGTTGTACAACCTAATCTAAATTCTTCTGTGGAACAAATTAAAATTACAATGTAGGGATTCCTATAACTCAGGTGTTCCCAACCTGGGTCCACCGACCCCTTGCTTAATGGAACTGGCCCATGACATAAAAAGGGTTGGGAACCCCTGCAAAATACCACTTGCAGTGCCCGTGTTAAAATCACCTTTCCACTCACCTTGCAAAGAAGGGGAGAATTCCCAAAGTAGCAGGAGCTGGAGCAGCAGCTTTGCCTCGGCTTTCATCTGCACTGAGCATCGGAGACTGCAACCCCGCTTTCTCCAGTGTCCCGCAAGTTTAAAAACTCCCGGCAAACTTTTAAAATGTTAAACTCCCAGTGCCGCTTTGCTCTCACGTTTCTGTGAATCTTTTCTTCTTCGGCAAGTCTGCTTATTCCCTCTCCTGCTTTGCTGTGATCTATTTGACGTCTCTTACACCACAGATCTATCTATATCTCCCTTGTTCTTCGCGACGGCTAGATATACAGTATTTCCTTACGGCGTGAATGCAAACGTTAGAATCCACATCCACAATCTTCCAGCACACCGCTCTCCCGGCACCAAGCCCCGCCCAGTCATTTAACTCCTTAAAAGCTATGGTTGAGGAAACAAGAGTTTATAGCCATTGGGAATAAAACCAGAAAAATGTTCAAAATACTCGTGGTGTCAGGCAGCATCCATGAAGAGAGAAACACAGTTAATGTTTCAGGTTCAGTGATCTTTCAACCAAACTATATATTGTTCTGAAACATTAACTGTGTTTCTCTCTTCATGGATGCTGCCTGACACCATTTGCTCAAACATTTTGTGTGTGATTCAGCGTCAAGGCAGCTGTCAGCAGTCCATTACTAAAGCCAAGAGGGCACAGGGGTCGACACTGGAGGAATGTGAAGATTTAGATTTGCTGGCTTGGAAAAGTTTGTAGATATGGGACAGAGTGGGTTAGGTTAGAGTCAGGGTTAGGAAGGGAAAAGTCTGAAAGTTTCTAAACTGATAGAAAATCAGTGTAGGTTTGTCAGTAGTGAGTTGGATCAATGTAAGTATGGACTGTAGAATTTTGGATGAGTGAACATTGAGTTGAAGAATAATAAGTGCTTCAGGAGAGGTGGAGGCTTGCGACCTGCAACCAGCAATGTCACCGAGGGGAATGTAATCCCAGTGATGAAGCCAATATATGGTTCAGCTCTGTAGCAGCACAGGAACAAGCTGCTCAACTCAGACTCAGGCTGGCACAGAGAATATCCTGGGTACGGAATAATGCCCAAGGAGCTCAGATTGTGGCAGGATCCAAAGACAAAGCCTTACCCATTGTCCAGACAATATTGGTGTTAGAGCAGGGAAATAATCCCGGGATGTGACACTCAGAGAGATGTGAACAATGTTAGTAAATACTGACCCTGATGTTATATTTCCAGACAGTATCTCTGAGGTACATCATTATGTACCATTTCATATGACATAGGCGTTCATGGTCTTTGACCATGATTGTTGGCAAATTTTTCTACAGAAGTGGTTTGCCATTGCCTTCTTCTGGGTGGTGCCTTTACAAGATGGGTGACCCCAGCCATCAGCAAAACGCTTCAGAGATTGTCTGCCTGGTGTCAGTGGCCACATAACCAGGACGTGATATGCATCGGCTTCTCATACTAGCATCCACCACCGGCTCCCGTGGCTTCACATGACCCTGAAGCAGGCATTACACACTTGCCCAAGGGTGACCAGCAGGCTAGCGGAGGGAAGGATCGCCTTACACCTCCTTTGGTAGAGACGTATCTTCACCCTGCCTCTGAGGCTGTAGCGTTTATATAAGGAAAAGGATCAGGTGGGTTCATTCTGTGGTTGTAAAATTAACTGACAAGGATATGTAGAAGAAATTCAGATTTCATTTCGATAAATAAGAACAGAGGATATGTTTATGATCGAGGCAGTGGAAGGAGGTTCCCCATCTGAGCTTTTATCTCTTTTCTCCTGCCTATCACCTTCCCCTGGTGCCCCTCCTTCTTTCCTTTCTCTCATGGTCCACTCGCCTCTCCTACTAGATTCCTTCTTCTCCAGCCCTTGAACCTCCCCACCCAGCTGGCTTCACCTCTCACCTTCCAGCTAGCCTCCTTCCCCTCCCCCCACCTTTTTTATTCTGGTGTCTTCTCCCTCCCTTCTCCGTCCTGAAGAAGTGTCTTGGCCCAAAATGTCGACTATCTATTAATTTCCATAAATTCTGCCTGAGCTGCTGAGCTCCCCCCTGCATTTTGTGTGTGTTGCTTTGGATTTCCAGCATCTGCAGAACCTTCTCCTATTTATGATCCCTGGCGTGCTGGTTTGTACTCTGAGGAGAGATTAAACCGATGAGCCTATACTCAAGAGTTAGAAGAGTGAGGGGCGATCTCATTCAAGGATACAATATTGGTGTGGGACTTGAAAGGGTATCTGCAGTGATGGCTTTCCCCTTGACAGTCATACAACCAGTCCCAGTCTCCAATTAAGTGGTCAGAAATTCTGAGACGAAATGAGAAGAAATCCCTTCATCCAGGAGGATAGAAAATCTTTAGAATTCTCTACCCAAGAGGGGTGACTAAGCTTGACTGTTGAGTATATTCAAGAACATATAACACAGTACAGTGCAGCCATGTACAAGCCCTTCAGCCCATAAAGTTTTGCCAACCCTTCAAGATCAAAATAACCCTTCCCTCGCACATAACCCTCTTTCATCCATGTGCCTAGATAAGAGTCTCTTAAATGTGCCCAATGGATCAGCCTCTACCACCGGCCCTGACAGTGCATTCTCTCTGTGGAAATCCTACCTCTGACATCCCCTCATACTTTGCTCTAAATACCAAAAGGTTATTCCCCCCCTTGTATTAGCCATCCTTGGGGGTGGGGGGGGGAGGAATCTCTGACTGTCTACTCTATCTATGACTCCTATCACCTTGTACACTTCCATCAAGTCACTTCTCATCCTCCTTCATTCCAAAGCGAAAAGCCCTAGTTCACTCAATCTATCCTCACAAGACATGCTTTCTAATCCAAGCATTATCTGGTAAATTTCTTCTAAAGCTCCCACATCCTTCCTATAATGAGGTGATCAGAAATGAACACAATATTCAAAGTTTGGTCTAATCAGGGTTTTATAGAGCTGCAACACTACCTCATGGCTCTTAAACTCAATCCCCCAAATGATGAAGGCCAACACACCTTCTTAACAACCCTATCAACTTGTGCGGCAACTTTGAGAGATCTACAGACGTGGCTCCCAAGATCCCTCAGTTCCTCCACACTGCTAAAAATCCTGACATTAACCCTGTACTCTGCCTTCAAGTTCAACCTGCCAAAGTGAATCATTTCTCACTTTTCCAGGTTAAATTCCATCTGTCATTTCTCAGCCCAGCTCTGCGTCCTATCAATGTCCTGTTGTAATCTACGACAACCTTCTACACTATCCACAACACCACCAGCCTTCATCAGTCATCTGCAAAACTTAATCTGCCACCCTCCCTCTTCCTCATTTTTAACAGGAAACGGGGTTAGTGCAGCAAAGTGTTAGCATAGAACAAAGAACATCAAACAGTACAGCAGAGGAACAGGCCATTTGGCCCACAATGGTGTGCCGAACCAGCTAAAAAGTAAATCAAAAATCCCCAAAAACTAATCCCTCCTACCTACACAACTTCCATATCCCTCCATCTTCCTCACATCCACATGCCTATCCAAACGTCTCTTAAAAACCTCTAATGTATTTGCCTCTACCACCATACCAGGCAACGAATTCCAGGCATCTACCACTCTCTGAGTAAAAAACTTACCCCTCACATCCCCCTTTGAACCTACCCCCTCTCATCTTCAGTGGATGTATTAGAACCTCTGGTATTGGACATTTCTACCCTGAGAAACAGATACTGTCTGTCTACTCAATCAATGCCTCTCATAATCTTAGAAACTATCAGATCTCCCAACAGCCTCTACCACCCCAAAGAAAGCAACCCAAGTTTGTCCAGCCGCTCGTGATAGCACATACCCTCTAAACCAGGCAGTATCCTGGTAGACCTCTTCTGCTCCCTCTCCAAAGCCTCAACATCCTCCGATAGTGGGCCGACCAGAGTTACAGAATACACGTGGACTAAGATGTTAACTGTCCTGTGCTATCACCAGTGGGATCATCAGTTGATCTGCTACCTGTCTTCAGGAGTTTCGGCCCGCTTATGATCAAGACTCCCTCGAGGTGGTGAGCCAGCAGTGCTAAAGCACCACCTTCCACGGGTGAGCTTAAAAACTTGGCATCTGCCTCTATCAGAGTTGTTGGTCACTTCCATCCAACAGATAGTCTGCTCTTCAGGTGTCTATGCAACTACTGAAGGGTTTGCAAAAGATAGATACACTGTCTGACTATCTGCCCCTCTGGACGTACTTGGTCCACACTCATGGTGATCCTGTCTCTGCTGCCTCAGCTACAGCCCTGCTGGTTGACTTGATCTCTCTTCTAGTGAAGCCAAGGTCACGCAGCCACTTCTGGAGAGTGAATGCAATAAACTCACGGCAGCCTACTTCGAATGGATAGCATGAGACCTTCCACCCTCTGTCTCTGCACTCTGATCTTAATTCTGCAGACTTGGTTAACTTGCGGGAAATGTATGTAATACTCTAGTGAAACACCAGTTGTAGTCATCGAATGGCCTGTTTCTATTTCTACTTCTTCTCTTCTTATGAGAATTCCAGAAACAGATCGAACCACAGCTGAAGGTAGATAATGTTATGATGGTGAGAAAAAAAGGCAGTTTCAACCAGGGCCTGGGTAAATGATCAAAGACACATCTTGGCATCAAATAGGACACCCTATTTGCAAATGTCAGGTAGCTTTAGACAATCATTTGGCAGGTGGATGGAACCAATAGTTAGAAAATAAAGTTTCAGCCTCTTGTGTATCACTCCCAATCTGTATCATTTGGATTCAGCAGAGCAAAAAGATTCTATCAGCAGAAGTGAGCAAATGTCTCAGTGGGGACTATGGTAAGAATAATGGACAAAGGTACATTGAAGAGGTGGATACAGAAATGCTTTGAAGAATGAACGAATGGGTGGATAAGATTTTAACAGAGCGTTGTTGTATGTAGATTGTCTGAGAGCAATTTCTAGGAGCAGAAAAAGAACTAAATAACATGGAGGAGATGAGTGATACAAGGCTCCTGAAATCTGGTCCTTTATGTGACTGAGATGATTTATGGAATGACACCATAGGACGACATGCCTCTTTTCACCACCATAACATTATCCACATCAAGTTCAAGTTTATTGCCATCTGACTGTACATACATACAACCAAACGAAACAGCATTTCTGCAGACCCACAAAATGTATATCATACCCAGCACATAAAACTAAATATTACCACAAATAGGTTAAAAAATATATCATTCAAAATGGATGTAGTGTGCAGCATAGGTAAACAATAGACAATGCAGTAAAACAATAAACAGCTCGCTGTCCTAGTGATGAGACCTCACTAGTGGCAGGGTATTCATTAGTTTCACAGCCTGAGGGAAGAAGCTGTTCCCCAATCTGGCAGTCCTAGTTCTGATGCTCCTGTGTCTCCTTCCTGATGGTTGTGGGTCAAAGAGATTGTGGGCGGGTGGTAGGGATCCCCAGCAAAGCTTCAGGCCCTTTGTATACAGCACTCCCAGTAAGCGTCACAAATAGTGGGGAGGGAGACCCCAATGATTCATTATCCTCTGTAGGATCTTGCGGTCCAATGCCTTGAAGCACAATGATGCAGCCAGACAGAACACCCTCGATGGTGCTCCTGCAGAAAGTTGTTAAGAGTGGGGGCGGGGAGACCTGCCTGCCTCAGTCTGCTCAGGAAGTGTAGATCCTGCTGTGCCTTCTTGACTAATGAGGAGGTGTAACGGGCCCAGCTTAGATCATCTGTTATGTGCACACCAGGGAAACTTGTACTCTTCACTCTCTCCACGGCAGAGCCTTTGATGTGCAATGAAGAATGGTCGACCTGTGCCTTCCTGAAGTCCACAATCAACTCTTTTATTGTGTCCACATTGAGACTAAGGTTGTTATTGTCACACCACTTGCCAAGCTCTCTACCTCCTCTCATCATTGTTGTTGATGAGGCCAACCGCTGTTGTATCCTCAGTGTACCTGATGACGTAGATTGAGCTGGATCTGGCAGTCCAGTTGTGAGTCAGCAAAGTGAACAACATCTGCTGCTGGATTTCTCACAACTTGTGAGAGCCAAAAGGGGGGGAGAAAAAGAAAATAAGTGGCAGTGATAATGTTGGGAATTTAAATGGAGAAGGAATGAAGGGTATTGGGAATAATAATCGCAGAAGAGTGAGAGCATGTCAAAATGAGGTGGAGTCTGAGGAATCACTCAGTGCAGAGGATGACAGGCAAAAGTATCGCAGGTATTTTAGAGATAGTATAACAATTAGAGGTTCAAAGTTTTCGGACGACTCAGAGTCGGACTGTGGTCGGGTATGGCAGGGAGAGTTTTCTTCCTTCTCCCGTCTGCGTGAGATGTGGGACTTTTGAGAGACTTTGAACCTTTTTTACCGTGCCCATGGCCTGTTCTTCATTAAGTTACAGTATTGCTTGCACTGTTGTAACTATATGTTGTAATTATGTGGTTTTTGTCAGTTTTTCAGTCTTGGTCTGTCCTGTGTTTCTGTGATATCACACCAGAGGAATATTGTATCATTTCTTAATGCATGCATTACTAAATGACAATAAAAGAGGACTGCGTGTCCTCATAATCTAATCTAAGAATTTGTGAGAACCAAAAAGGATGTAAAATAATAAAACTCTGTAAATAAAATGCAGCTGCTGAAATCTAAAATGAAAACGGAAAATGTTGGCAATGCCCAGCAGGTCAGGTAGCCTCTGTGGAAGGAAAGACGAGGATTAACACTTTAGGTTCAGGATGGGCGCCACCATGACATAGTGGTTGGCATTGTTATTACAGCTCGGTGTTTCCGGAGCTCAGAGTTCAATCTTGTGCCGTCTGTAATGAGTTTGTACGTTGTCCTGTAAACACGTGGGTTTCCTCCAGGTGCTCTGGTTTCCTCCCACAGTCCAAAGACATACCAGTTAGTAGATTAATTGGTCATTATAAATTGTCCTGTGATTGGACTAGTGGGTTGCTGGGCAGTCAGGCTCGTTGGGTCTGTTCCATGCTATATCTCTAAATAAATTTAAAAATAAATAAATCTTTCAACAGAACAAAGAAGAGAATTTTAAAAATGCAATCATAAGTTGTGTAGAAGGTAGTAGTGAAAGGAAGATCTGTGTAAGGGTGACAGCAGAGTTGTCATGAGGATGAGATGTAAGTATCATCCAGTTTTATAGAGTGAGGATACAGACAAGAAAGATCAATGTATCACTAATAACCGATCTGTGGGATGTGCCAAGAAGGCAGGCTGTGCTAACAAAGAGAGGAAATCTTTGTCAATGTCCTAGAAGGGTGACTCACAGCAGACAAGGCCAGCTCTGAAACAGACGGTGAAAGCAAGTTACCAGCGGGTGGGAAAACTGGCATTGCCCCGAAAGCTTGCTCCAGGCTTTGTTATAATAATGTGCAGGAGACCTCTGATAGATACAGTATGTCAGAGTGGGAGTGGGGTGGAGAATGGATGGAACTTACACGCACATGGATAGGAAAGGTTTAGAAGGATATGAGCCAAATGCCGGCAAATGGGACCAGCTCAAGAAGATACCTCGGCTGGCATGGACGACTTGGGTCAAAAGGCCTGTTTCTGTGCTGTATAACTTTATAATGAGGTGGGATACTCAAAATTAATACATCTTCTTCCATTCAGGCTAAAGAGAACACTGATTAAGCTCTTCAACAAGGAAGAGCAGACTCCAGAACTGGGCAAATAATCAAGGCCAGTGTGAAGTGGATTACAATAGGAGTGCTAGATTGTTAGGAGTTTGGAGTATAAATGAAGGTTTGAATGGAGACTGTACTGGCAGGTGTGGGTGAGCCTTAAGAACCATGAGCACCTTGGGGGAGGGTGAGTAGCCAGAAGTCTTGGTATATATTGGCACCAATGACACAGGTAGGTAAGGTGAGGAGGGCCTGAAAAGAGATTTTAGGGAGCTAGATAGAAAGCAGACAAACAGGACCTCCAGGGTAGTAATCTCTGGATTGTTGCCCTTGCCACATGCCAGTGAAGGTAAGAACAGGATGATTTGGCAGATGCATGCATGGCTGAGGAACTGGTGCAGGGGACAGGGGTTTAGATCTACGGATCATTAGGATATCTTCTGGGGAAGGTACGACAGTTTACACCTGAACCCAAGAGGGACCAGTATCCTTGAAGGCAGGTTTGCTCTTGCTGTTCATGAGGGTTTAAACTAATTTGGCAGGGGAATGAGAACCAGAGTAATAATGCTGAAGATGAGGTAGTTGGTTTACAAACAGAGGCATTGTGTAGTGAGACTCCTAACAAGGAGAGGATGATGATAGGGCAAAAATGCAATCAACAGGATGAGTTGCAATGTAAAAGGTGGACATAATCGAAAAGGGTGAATTTAGGACTGAAGGTGTTGTATTTGAATATGCACAGTATACAGCATAAGGTAGATGAACTTGCAGCACAGTTACAGATTGGCATGTATGATATTGTGGGCATCACTGAATTGTGGCTGAAAGGAGATTATAGCTGGGAGCTTAACATCCAAAGATACACATTGTATCGAAAGGACAGGCAGGTAGGCAGAGGTGGTGTGGTGGCTCTGTTGGTGAAAATGAAATTGATAACTAGAAGGAGGTGACATAGGATCGGAAGATGTTGAATTGTTGTGAGTAGAGCTAAGAAACTGCAAGGGTAAAAAGACCCTGATAGTAGTTATATACAGATGCCCAAACAGTGGTAAAGATGTGGTCTACAAATTACAATGGGAGATAGGAAATGCATGTCAAAAGGACAATGTTATGGGGGATTTCAATATGCAGGTGGATCGGGAAAATCAGGTTGGTGCTGGATCCCAAGAGGGAGAATTTCCAGAATGCCTACCAGATGGCTTTTTAGAGCAGCTCGTGGTTAAATCCACTAGGGGATCAGCTATTCTGGATTGGGTGTTCTGCAATGAACCAGAATTGATTAGAGAGCTTAAGGTAAAAGAACCTTATGGTCTTCCAAAAACACTATAGGTTCTGTGCACTGCTCAACATTTCTCTCAACATACTATACATCACAAAAATAGATTAGCTAATAGTCATCTGTGCATTGGATCTTGCTTTTGCAAATCAGCTGCAATGCATAGTTCTTTCAAGATAATCTATTAGCTTTGAAGCACTGTGAGACAACTAAGAAGCTATGCTCATGGAAGTTCTTAGTAAGTCTTCCTTGAAGGGGACACTCACATTCCCAAGAAACGTGCTGCAAGAGCTAAAAACATTGTTCACTAATATTGGTTGCAATATGTAGTCCCAAGGAAATAGGCATGCCAGCTTCAGCATGTTAAAACACTTCAGTCTGAATACCAAAGGCTCAGGCAATGACACTGTGAAATATGGAAAGGCTGATATATTGAAACAAACAATGTTGTAAGTTCAGAGAGAGATGATTCTATCAGGTAGATATTGGATTTGCTCCTTCAGTCTGGAGCACCTTCATTTGGATTCACTACATTAAGGCAGCTATAATTCAGCCTTCCATTAAAATCTGCCCACTTACTGTTGGGAAAACATCCATAATGCCTTATCTTTCTGCTCATACTATTACCAATGAAGAAGCCCATGATCAATCCTTCGTCCCCTATGCCATCTGAACCAGAATACTGGGTTCCATCTGCTAGCTGAAGATATACAGGACACTCTCATGACCACCATCCTCAGACTGTATCATCTCGGCCACACTTAGGTTGGAGGAACAACACCTTATACAGTATTCCGTCTGGGTAGCCTCCAACCTGATGCCATGAACACTGATTTCTCTAACTTCCGTTAATGCCCCTCCTCCCCTTATTACCCCATCTCTAATTTATTATTTATTATTTATTTTTTTCTCTCTCTCTTTCCCTCTCACAATAACTCCTTGCCTGTTCTCCATCTTCCTCTGGTGCTCCCCTCCCCCTTTCTTTCTTCCAAGGTCTATACACTGATGATACTCCCCTTCTCCAGCCTTGTATCCCTTTTGCCAATCAACTTCCCAGCTCTTAGCTCCATCCCTCCCCCTCCTGTCTTCTCCTATCATTTCGGGTCTCCTCCTCCCCCTCCCACTTTCAAATCTCTTACTTTCTCTTTTTTCCGATAGTCCTGACGAAGGGTCTCGGCCCGAAACGTTGACTGTACTTCTTCCTATAGATGCCGCCTGGCGGCTGCGTTCCACCAGCACTTTGTGCGTGTTACACAGCAATTTTTGATTTATTGTGAATTGTCACAGCCGCCGTCAGTTAGTCTTGCAGTAGTGTTCATGGCAGCCAACTCTTACATTCCAGAATCCAAGAGAAGCAGAGGAGAGTTATGAGTGAATAAGCGGATGCTGCATTCATGGAAAGGGTTGGGAGACTGCTCCCTGCTAGCCAAAGTTTTGAGATGAAGCATGGTGTCCACACGAGCAATCTCCTTTGTGTTTGTGAGGCATGGAGATCTTGCAGGGCTGCAGCTGTGAGAACCAGACAAGAGGACCCTGAGGTGTTTCTGTAAGGTATAATACTCCAACGGTTCACCTTTGCACTTAGGGGAAGGCTGTTGCACAGACAAATGGCATGTCCTCAGTGCCTGCTCCTGTGCACTGAACAGAAAGTAAATGAGTATGGAGCTTGGGAGACTTTCTTAGTGCAGGAATGATAGCAAAATGAGAATATGGCAGAGATCAGAGGCAGCAAGCAGAATAATCATGAGATTAGGAAAAGCCGGAAAGACCATGGCTCTGACCTGCATAGCAAAGGATATTAGGCTGTAGCAGGGATAAAGAATGAAGTTTAAATAGAATGGTTTAAGTGGGAAAAGGGTTTAACAAAATGTGGTTGTCCTTGAGGTAAATACGCACTGTCATTATTTAGACCATTGGAGACTAATTCATGCTGAAAGAGAGAAAAAGCTGAAGGTGAATTTTAGGCTTCGTATCTGCTGGTATCATTTGTAAGAGTATCATGCCAGAAAAAGATAATAGGGCAAATGAAAATCTTATGAAAACTTTGCCATTGGATACCAGGGCACAGAGAAATCTGTGCAAGGCCTTTTTTCAACTGCACAGCTCTGTTTATTTGGGACACAAGAGACTGCAGATACTGGAGTCTGGAGACAAAATAAACTGCTAGATTAACACAGTCAGCATCTGTGGAGGGAAATAGACCAAGGACCAACTTTATTCGCCATATGCATTTATATTTATAAGGAATTTGCTGTGATGTGTTGGTGCGACTTGCAATAAAAAACCAACATTCAACAATTACATAGAATAATAAAGATTTATATAAAAATAAAGTTGGGGGTTAAAGTATAGAAATGCATAAATAAATAAATATTAGCATGTATTTACAATGTAAACAGCATTATAAAAGTGGCTTAAAGTATTTACAATGCAGTGCAGTGATGGGAATAATAGATAGAGGGGGGTATCGGCACACTAGGATGGTTGATCAGATTAACTGCCTGGGGAAACAAATTTTTAACATGGTGTTAAGTTTTTTTTTGTTTTAATGGGCCTAAAAGGAGGTTTCAGAAAAAGCAGTTTGCAGGGTGGGTACTGACCACAATGATTTTTCCTGCCTGGACACATACAAGTCCTGCAGTGATGGTAGCCAATGACCTTTTCTGCTGACCTGACAGTTCACCATAGTTTTCGTATATTATGAGAGGATGACAGAATTGATGGTTTTGTGGCCAGGTTTGCAGATGATGCAAAGATAGGTGGAGGGGCAGGTAGTGTTGAGGAAGCAAGGAGCTTGCAGAAGGACTTAGAGAGATTAGGAGAATGAGCAAAGAAGTGGCAGATGGAATAGATACAGTGTTGGGAGGTGTATGGTCATGCACTTTAGTAGCAAGAATAAACATAGAAACATAGAAAATAGGTGCAGGAATAGGCCATTCAGCCCTTCGAGCCTGCACTGCCATTCAGTATGATCATGGCTGATCATCCAACTCAGAACCCTGTACCTGCCTTCTCTCCATACCCCCTGATCCCTTTAGCCTCAAGGGCCATATCTAACTCCCTCTTAAATATGGCCAATGAACTGGCCTCAACTGTTTCCTGTGGCAGAGAATTCCACAGATTCACCACTCTCTGTGTGAAGAAGTTTTTCCTCATCTCGATCCTAAAAGGCTTCCCCTTTATCCTCAAACTGTGACCCCTCATTCTGGACTTCCCCAACATCGGGAACATTCTTGCTGCATCTAGCCTGTCCAATCCCTTTAGGATTTTATACGTTTCAATAAGATCCTCCCTCAATCTTCTAAATTCCAGAAGTCATAGACTGTTTTATAAATGGGGAGAAAAGTCATAAATCAGAGGTGCAAAGGGACTTGGGAGTCCTCGTCCATGATTCCCTAAATGTTAACTTGTTGGTTGAGTTAGTGGCAAGGAAGGAAAATGCAATATTTGCATTCATTTCGAGAGGACTGGACTACAAGAGCAAGGATTTTCAGTAATGCTGAGGCTTTATAAGGTATTGTTCAGACTACACTTGGAGTATTATGAGCAGTTTTGGACCCCTCATCTAAGAAAAGATGTGCTGGCATTGGAGAGGGTCCAGAGGAAGTTCACAAGAATGATCCCAAGATTTACAGGGATAACACATGAGGAAGCTTTGATGGCTCTGGGCCAGTACTCCCTGGAGTTTAGAAGAATGAGGGGGGATCTCATTGAAATCTATTGAATATAGAAAGGCCTAGATAGAGTGGATGTGGAGAGGATGCTTCCTATGGTGGGGGTGTCTAGGACCAGAGGGCATAGCTTCAGAATAGAAGGATGTCCCTTTAGAACAGAGATAAGGAAAAATTTCTTTAGTCAGAGAGTGGTGAACCTGTAAATTCATTGCCACAGATGGCTGTAGAGGCCAAATCATCGAGTATATTTAAAGTGGAGGTTAATAGGTTCCTAAATAGTAAGGGTGTCAAAGGTTGTGCAGAGAAGGCAGGAGAATGAGGTTGAGAGGGATCAGCAATGATGAAATGACAGAGTAGATTTGATGGGCTGAATGGCCTAGTCATGCTCCTATATTATGGTTGTATGGTCCTGTCGGATTCTACAGCAAACCAGACAGTAGTGTCTGATGTGAGGATGCTCTCTATGATGGTAGAATTGCACCAGTATGTTTTGGGGAAGATGGGATTTTACCAACTGTTGCAAGAAGCACATCCTCTGCTGAGACATTTTGTTAATGAAGGAGATGTGGTTCTCCCACATGAGATCCTGTGAACTAATGATGTCCAGGATCCTGAATGAAGATCTGATTGTGGATTACAGGAAGAACGGAGACAGGCTTGCCCTGATCAACACAAATGAGCCTGCAGTTGAGAGGGTGAGTAGTTTAAAGTTTCTCGGTATACACATCGCCCATGATCTCGCCTGGACTGTACACACAAAAAAACACAACAGCGTCTCTTCCACCTCAGGCAACTGAAGAAGTTCAGCATGGGCCCCCAAATCCTCAAGACCTTCTACAGGGGCACCATTGAGAGCATACTGACTGGCCGTCTCACCACCTGATACGGGAACTGCACCAACCTTGATCGCTGGGCACTGCAGAGAGTGGTACGGTTAGCATAGCACATCTGTGGATGTCAACTTCCCTCCATTGAGGGCATTTACAGCAGCAGGGGCAGAAAGAAGGCCTGGAAGATCATTGGGGACACCAGTCACCCCAACCATACACTGTTTCAGCTGCTTCCATCTGGCAAACACTACCACAGCATTAAAGCCAGGACCAACAGGCTATGGAACAGCTTCTTTCTACAAGCCATTAGACTTATAAATTCGCATGTCTGTACATTGCGACAGAGTCATAACGCAAAGATTTTTACTCCCTCACGTTGTGGGATGGATGTAAGATTTAAATAAATTCAAAAGTCAAATTCAAGTGTTGAACCAGTGCTAACTGTAGAGTTGTTGATGATGAGTGGGTGGAGAGGAGATATATTTCTCCTGAAGTCAATCTGTATCTCCACAATTTTGGGGGCATTCAGCTCCAAGTTGTTGTGATTACACCAGGACACTGGCTTGTTTACTTCTTGGTCATACCTGGATTTGTCATCTCTGATGATTAGTCCAATGACAGTGGCGTCATCTGCAAACTTTATCAGTTTAACAGATGAGTAACTGGAGACACAGACATCGGTGTATAGAGTAAATAGGAGAGGGGAGAGAAGTCACCCTTTTGGCGCACTAGTGCTGACTAAGTGGTACGTGGAGACGTGCCTTGTCTTACATACTGTGCACCCTGTCAGAGGGGAAGTTTGTGATCCACCTGCAGATGCAAACTGGCAAATTAAATTTGGAAAGTTTCGCTTGCAGAAGCTCAGGAGTGATGGTTTTGAAGGCTGTACTGAAATCAACAAAGAGAATATCCTGACATACAGTATGTACCAAGGGAGATGATGTTCCAAGTTGAGACGCTTCATCTGGACGAGATGAAGGGCCTTGACTTGAAATATTGGCTGTCCTTTACCCTCCACAGATATTGTATGCTTTGATTTGTGTGAAGGAATTACTGGGCCCGGTCCTTTTGTTGAAGCTAAGTTTTGGAATTCCCCCCTAGAAACTCTCCAACTGTTTAAGTCTCTTTGCTCCCTTATGTTTCTCCATAAGCTTACAACTTCCACTGAGTCACTGAAAGCAAGCATGCAAGTACAGCAGGCAGTGAAGAAAGCTGATGGCATGCTGGCCTTCATAACAAGGGGAATTGAGTATAAGAGCAAAGAGGTCCTTCTGCAGCTGTACAGGGCCCTGGTGAGACCACACCTGGAGTACTGTGTGCAGTTTTGGTCTCCAAATTTGAGAAAGGACATTCTTGCTATTGAGGGAGTATAGCATAGGTTCACAAGGTTAATTCCCGGGATGGCGGGACTGTCATATGTCGAAAGATTGGAGCAACTGGGCTTGTATACTCTGGAATTTAGAAGGCTGAGAGGGGATCTTATTGAAACATGTAAGATTATTAAGGGATTGGACACGCTGGAGGCAGGAAGCATGTTCCCGCTGATGAGTGAGTCCAGAACTAGTGGCCACAGTTTAAGAATAAGGGGTAGGCCATTTAGAACGGAGTTGAGGAAAAACTTTTTCACCCAGAGAGTGGTGGATATATGGAATGCTCTGCCCCAGAAGGGTGTGGCGGGCAAGTCTCTGGATGCTTTCAAGAAAGAGATGGATAGAGCTCTTAAAGATAGCAGAATCAAAGGTTATGGGGATAAGGCAGGAACTGGATATTGATTGTGGATGATCAGCCATGATCACAGTGAATGGCGGTGCTGGCTCGAAGGGCCAAATGACCTACTCCTGCACCTATTGTCTATTGTCTATTGAATATTGTCTATTGAATATTTTAGATTTCTCATTCTGTGGTTGTGTTGTACAATTTTCCTGCCAGGCCCTGTGCGATACATTTGGATGTTTTCTATCATTGAAGGTTTTTATAAATGCAAGATGGTTTCCCTCTTTTACATTCCACAACACTCTAGTAGTGGGCAGCCCTCACTACAGTTCACTGGTGGAAGCTGGGACTCTTATTCAGAAGTTGATGAGTTCAAGAGAATTAAAGGAATGCTAGTGTAGCTGCTGGTATAATGCTTTACAGCACCAGCGTTAGGAAGGTCAGGGTTCAATTCCCGCCACTGTCTATACAAAGTTTGTATGTTCTTCCTGTGACTGCATGGGTTTCCACTGGGTGCTCCGGTTTTTTTTCCACATTCCAGAAAAATGTATGGATTGGGGTTAGTGAGTTGTGGGCCTGCTATGGTGGTACCGGCAGCATGGCGACACTTGTGGGCTTCCCTCAGCACATTGCAAACAATCATGCAAAACCGAAGCACTTCACTGTACATTACAATGCTTTGATGTACATGTGACAAATAAAGCTTATCGGATCTTAATATTTCATAAGTGCAATCCTTTGGAAGATTTTCAGGTGGCAGCAGTAGATCAGAGGTTGCTGTTTGAAAGTCCTGCCCAACATTTGTCACGTAACTGCTACTTAAATTGAAATGCCTTCTCAAGCACAATACAGAGGACATTTCCATCAGTAAAATGGTGAAGACTTGTTGGTTCACTTACTACTTGCTGCAAACCAAATCTGACAACTTTGTCTTTCAGGACTCAGCTAACTCAAATAGTGGTCCTGTCAAGTCACTCTTGAAGACCCCCATCCAGAGAACAATCTGGGCTCTTGCCGGTCTCCATGCTGCTTCCAAATTCCTATTAACACGTAGGAAAACTTCTTCATCTGCTGAGAGAAGAGGGATGGAGGTTGGGTGATCTATTGTCATAGAAGTTCATGGGGTGTTGAGTAAATGTTGAGGACTCCCACCTATATACCACCAGTACTGTTTCCCAACTGAGGCACTCACTCTGGTGGTCTCTGATGTCAACAGGTAGGAATGTAATGAAGGAGTCCAGTGCTTTGAGAGAATCACTATGCTTGTTCATGGAACAGAGCCTAGATGTTTGTGAGGAAGCTTTCCTAAAACTGCCTCAGACTATACAGTACTGTGCAAAACTCTTAGGCACATATATATAGCAAGGGTGCCTATGACTTTTGCACCGTACTGTATATTGTATCTTTCCAGTTATTAAATAACACTTACTACTACTGAGCTATCCAAAGCTAAGTACTCTCATTTCTGTTTCCCAGCCTCTTATGTATTTATATTTATTGTGTTTTTACATTTTTATTGTGTTTCTTAATTGATTGTGTTTTTTTGTACTGCATTGGATCAGGAGTAACAATTATTTCACTCTCTGTGTACTGGAAAAGACATTACACAATTTGAATTAAGATTTCTGAACAATCTGATGCTGCATTGATATAGGCCCCAGCTTTTTCAGTCAATGCAACAAATCCTTTAACGCTGGTCAAAAACAAAGGCCAGTGATCCATCTATGTGGTTGACTGCCATTCTGCTTTCATCACAACAGACTAATAGTGCACAGTACTGTATTTCTTTTTTTTTGCTCTCAACTTGCACTTACATTTATTTTATTCATTCATTTTATCATGTATGTTATATACTGTATAAGTTATGTTAATTGAAGTTTATCTTTGTCAAGTTTGTAAAGTACTGTGCTGCTGCTGCAGAAAATTAGTCCTCATGCCATTTATACCCTGGGTATGTATGCCAATGACAATAAACTCAAACTTGAACTTAAACAAGGTTGACTGGGCTAGGAGCAACTTTGCCATGACTGCGTTCATGACCAGGAGAATGCCAGGCAGTCGCCCTGTCTTACTCTTTCTCCATTGTAACATACTGGTAATGAGGCTCCTGGATGACTCACGAGATAATCAGCAGTCTGGAGTCATAGACGAGCCAAACTGGGTAAGAATGGTAGTTAACTCCTCTGAAGAACATCACAGAACCAAATAGGTTCTTGAAAAAACCCAGAACGTTTGAAATGATTACCGTATTTTAAGTTCCATATTACTAACTGAATTCATATTCCACAACTACCATGGTAGAATTAAAGCTCATATCTCTGGATTGTTAACCCAATGTTAGAAGGACAGGGTTATAGGATATCTTTAATGAACTACACAATGTACCTTTCTAAATTCATAACCTAGGAATCTATTGAGATTTTGTTAATGTATGCAGAAGAAGATGTCTGTTGAGGGCTCTTTGTTTTTGCTGTTTGACTATCCCACTCTGTGCCTGAATCTGCTCCAACAAAAACTCCTCTCCAAAGCAACGGAATCATAGTCACAGGCCTTTCAGCCCATCAAATCACAGGCAGTAAATATTTAATGCTAATGTGTACTGTTTGAACTTTGTTGATTTGGATCTTTGCTGATTATGTGATGGCTAAACGATGCAAAGATCCTGGAAAACACAAAGGTCGCAGGCTTTAATGAACACCAACAGGGAAGACGTGAAACATAACAGTTGGCTGCATTACTTCAAATATTCTGACTGACATCCAGTGATCCCAAACTGGAAGTGCACATGTGGAGACAGGGATCAGCTTCCATTCAGATAGGCAGCTCAATGCCGGCTGACTATCATGCTCTGAAGAATTACCACAGTGCCAGTAACATTGGTGGAATTAACTCAAAGAAGCTTCAAGAGCAAAAGAAAGTAAACAGGATACACCTTTGGGATTGGACTGTATATAACTGGCATTAAGCTGTTTATAACTTTAGGTCTCTGGTAATTTTAAAAACCTACTAGGACAGGACAACATGGCCAAAAATCTTCTTCCCATAGTGTGTTTAAAATATTTTAAGATGTTTGGATTGTTAACTGTTAAAATTGGGCTGTTAAATGTTAGAGTTAGGAATGATGAGAAATGGATTGCTGGGGAATACTCTAATCATCTTCATTTGGGCTATATATAACACTGTCACGGCTTACAGCATGAATTGTAATGTTTAAGCACCTGTGGCTGCTGACCTATGATATCTCAAGGTGCATTACTGAAATGGAAGAATCATGAGAGCCAACATAAGGAGAGCGAAACTTCACAAACAGTAAAACAATGCCACAGAAGACACTGATAACCCTCTATCCATTCAGAAATACCAGTGGTTTGGCATCTGGTTCACCTGGTTCACACTCTCTTTAAACTCACCAGGGCTCCATTCCCAAGCTAGAAACATAGAAACACAGAAAACCGACAGCACAATACAGGCTCTTCAGCCCACAAAGCTGTGCCAAACATGTCCTTACCTTAGAAATTACCTAGGGTTACCCATAGCCCTCTGTTTTTCTAAGGTCCATGTACCTGTCCAGGAGTCTCTTAAAAGACCCTATCATATCCGCCTCCACCACTGCTGCTGGCAGCCCATTCCACGCCCCACCACTCCCTGTGTAAAACACTTACCCCTGACATCTCCTCTGCACCTACTTCCAAGCACCTCTTGTGCTAGCCATTTCAGCCCTGGGAAAAAGCCTTTGACTATCCACACGATCAATGCTTCTCATCATTTTATACACCTCTATTAGGTCACCTCTCATTCTCTGTCGCTCCATGGAGAAAAGGCCGAGTTCACTCAACCTGTTTTCATAAGGCATGCTCCCCAGTCCAGGCAACATCCTTGTAAATCTCCTCTGCACCCTTTCTATGGTTTCCACATCCTTCCTGTAGTGAGGCAACCAGAACTGAGCACAGTACTCCAAGTGGGGTCTGATTAGGGTCCTGTATAGTTGCAACATTACCTCTCGGCTCCTAAACTCAATCCCACGATTGATGAAGGCCAATGCACCGTATGCTTTCTTAACCACAGAGTCAATCTGCGCAGCAGCTTTGAGTGTCCTATGGACTCGGACCCCAAGATCCCTCTGATCTTCCACACTGCCAAGAGTCTTACCATTAATACTATATTCTGCCATCATATTTGACCTACCAAAATGAACCACCTCACACTTATCTGGGTTGAACTCCATCTGACACTTCTCAGCCCAGTTTTGCATCCTATCAATGTCCCACTGTAACCTCTGACAGCCCTCCACACTATCCAAAACACCTCCAACCTTTGTGTCATCAGCAAACTTACTAACCCATCCCTCCACTACCACATCCAGGTCATTTATAAAAATCACAAAGAGAAAGGGTCCCAGAACAGATCCCTGAGGCACACCATTGGTCACCGACCTCCATGCAGATTATGACCCATCTACAACCACTCTTTGCCAGTTCTGGATCCACAAAGCAAGGTCCCCTTGGATCCCATGCCTCCTTACTTTCTCAATAAGCCTTGCATGGGGTACCTTATCAAATGCCTTGCTGAAATCCATATACACTGCATCTATTGCTCTTCCTTCATCAATATGTTTAGTCACATCCTCAAAAAATTCAATTCATAAGACAGGACCTGCCTCTGACAAAGCCATGCTAACTATTCCTAATCATTTTATACCTCTCCAAATGTTCATAAATCCTGCCTCTCAGGATCTTCTCCATCAACTTACCAACCACTGAAGTGAGACTCACTGGTCTATAATTTCCTGGGCTATCCCTACTCCCTTTCATGAATAAAGGAACAACATCCGCAACCCTCCAATCCTCCGGAACCTCTCCCGTCCCCATTGATGATACAAAGATCATCGCCAGAGGCTCAGCAATCTCCTCCCTCGCCTCCCACAGTAGCCTGGGTTACACCTCATCTGGTCCCGGTGACTTATCCAACTCGATGCTCTCCAAAAGCTCCAGCACATCCTCTTTCTTAATATCTACATCCTCAAGGTTTTCAGCCCACTGTAAGTCATCCCTACAATTGCCAAGTTCCTTTTTCGTAGTGTATACTGAAGCAAGGTACTCATTAAGTACCTCTGCTATCTCCTCCGGTTCCATACACACTTTCCCACTGATCTCTTTAATCTCACCAGGGCCATCATTCTCACACCCCTTTTAACTTGACCAACTCAACTCCTAACCTCAGGCCCCACGCCCACACTCCTTATCAACTTGAAACACCGTGGAGAGTAGATACTGGAAGCTGCAGCAAAAAAGTAACCAACAGCTGGATTAATGCAATGGGTCAGGCGGTAATGGCAGACAGTGGACATTTTGGGATGAGATTCTTCGTCCGGATCCACTGATCCCTGACCTTTTGAATTCCTTCAGCTGTTTGTTTTTGTACCTTATAAACTTTCCTGGTTCACTGCAAAGTTTATTCTAATTCTGTATTACAACTAAAAGAAAATTAAAGGTATGTTGAATTTATTAATAATGAGTAGTAGTCTTGAAAATCCGGCAGTCCAGCATGCCGGCTTATCAGAGTTTAACTGTAACCTATCTAGTGGTAGTTGCTGAGGAGTTAATGGAGAAGGTCTTCCTTTGCACAGAAAACACTGGGTGCCCATGTTCCACACTGCCTGTCCCAATCTCCCAGGGGAAGTCTTGCTCCCAGCCCTTCTACAGGACAGGGGATGTCTCCCTGCAGGCAGTCTGCTGTTCTCACACAATAGATTTGGCAGCTGGGAAGGCCCCATCCCCTGGCCCGCAGGTGGCCATAACTGTCAGTGTTGTCAGGGCCATTGACTTCCACATTCACCAACATTTAGTAACATGCAGAGCAAGTAAAAGACTTTTCAAAAAACAGAAAATATTCATTTTTACATTTAAAAAGCACACTAGTAGAGCTAAAGAAATAATTATAATCATTAAAATTAGTTTAAATGTACATTAAAATTATATATTGAAGTTAATTTAATTATTTAAATTGTTTTCTTTTCTCCTGAGACACAGTGTCTCCTTTGTCATTTTCATGGAGACTGGCATGGTTTCCTAATTTGAAAGCAGGCAGGTTCAGGGACAAGATTCCCAGCTGGCCAGCTGGAAACTATGTGGAAGTTCTGGACTGCAGCAGTGTCAGTCGGAGCGGCATGGGGGCAAACGGCAGCGTGGTCATCAAGCTGAAAAATAGTCCTTCCAAATTAGACCAATGCCAATGCAATAATGTGGGATTTCAACAGGGATGCACAGACAGGTTCCAACAATAGCACTGGTGGTAGGGCAGAAAATCTGCTCAATATTGATCAGGGCCAATTTTCTTTAAAGTATCTCCATAGCAACCATTAGATTCACCCAATAGGACAAACAGAGCCTTGGTGAAGGACAGCACCTTTAACAGTGCTGCATTCCTTCAGTATGGCACTGGCATGTCAGGTGAATTATGCGCTCAAGCCCCTGATACTGGGTTTCAACTTCATTGACATTCAAACTGGGTTGATACAGAGCCACTGCTAAAACCATTCAGCATGTGCCTCTCTATGTCTCAATACTGCACACTGCCACAAACAACCCATTCCAAGCAAGTTTTGTCAAGCAGAATGATTTTTTTTTACATACAAAAAATGAATTTGACTAATTTTGAATTAAATGACTGGCTAATTAGCCAATTAAGAGAAATAAGAAACTTATTGGTTGCAATTCAAAGGAATTAAAGCATCCGTTTCAACACACAAGTCACCATTTATCTTTTTTGCAAATATTAAGGAATTATGGGCAAATGGTATTCTTCGCTTCATTTTACATTCATTCATTTTTCTTATTCTATGTGGTCAGGGAGGATAAGTTTGCCCCCAGCCTTCTAACACTGGATCATAATCATTGTGGGAGACAAGTCTGCCCCTCATATTGATTGTCTCACCTTTCATCCCTATGGTTTATGCCTGGCTCGTCACACCCCAGGCATGAATATTTGCTAGATGCGGATCTAAATTCATATTGTGCACATTCACTCTCAGGATGTGTGTCATACAGGTTAAATACACTTTAACTTTGAATACAAGATGACCAATTTCTCACTTGTTATTCTTTTTTTCCACCCCAGTTCTGATGAAGGGGCTCCAACTTGAAACATTAACTCTTTTTTTTCTGTTTCTACAGAGGCTGCTAAATGTTTGCATCATTTCCTCTTTATATATTTTTAATATGTCACTATTGACTCTCAGTGCAATTCAGAGTCCTTTTATTTTGCAACACTATTTATGCACAAGAATGCATTGTGTCAGAATTGCCATAATGTATTTCACTCAGTCCTGTCAAGTTATAACATTTCACTTAACAAAATGTTTTCTACGAATGCATTCCCTCTGTAAATCGGGCAATGGCAGTACAAAAGTGAATGTGGCAATGAAGGACTGAATACATGTTACAGTTTTGATAAAGAACATCTAAATCAAACTCCTACTTATTACTTGTTATATCAACTGGCAACAAAATCAGCTGATATTTTTTCATATCTCTAAGGGTACTTAAATTCAAAATTATTTTCAGCAACTGTAGAAATTCAGACTTGCACGACAATTTCAACATCTGCAATTCCAGATTTTTTTGTTAAATTTCAGGTAGCAGGGGGTTTTGTTTGTCTGGCATAAAATCAGTGGTAGTTACTCCAATTCTAATTTAATAGATAGGTTGAAAGTCATGGTTCTACCATAAAGTCATAAGCCTATAGGGAGCACAGGGTTCTGATCTTCAAAGTTCTCTGAAGTCCCTTCACTTTGAGTTTGATTTCACAGGTCCAAAGAAGGTACTAAATCAACACTCGGGATCTTTGCAGGGAATTACTTGTTCTCTGAATTGTCTTCCTAGGTGAACTGCATTATTGTAAATGCAGGTATTCTTTGATTTATGAATGTTTGATTTATGGATTTTTAAAATGTGGCTTTTTCTGATAGATGTCTTCAAATTAAATATCTACTTTTACTGCAATCAAAGCAACACTGTTCTCCATTCACACAAGCAAAATTTCCTTTATGAAACTTTGCTTTACAAATATTTTCTTTGAGTACCTTCCTTTTGTAAATCCAGGAATGGCTGTGTAATAGTAAACCCTGGTAATAAAGCAGTACATATTTTCTAATGGAGGTCTTCGAGGATTAGGCACACTTTCAATTTTGATTTTAAAAAATCTAAGGTCAATTTTTTGTTTGTCATTTTTTATATCAATGAGCAACAGCAAAAATAAATTCCAATAGATGCTTTTGTTCAAATTTCTAAAGAATTTACTTCTGAAATTCAAAATTATTTTCAATCACAGCAGAATTTCTGAATAATGCAATAATTTAAATTAATCAACTTTGAATTATGGGTGCTATTAAACAGAATAAATTGATTCATAAGCCAATAGTATCAGTTACATTGTTTCCAGACAGTCATACAATACCAAGACTGCAATATATTATTAAATAAGATTATCAAATCTACTTGTTTCAGCATTGGTGCATTTAGTCGTTTACTCAGGAAAAGTTTGAAAAAGTAATTGAAGTTCTTTGCATTTAGTGATTCCTTCACACAGTATTCAAACACAATTGTTAAACAGTATCGGCAACGGTGGTAAAATATCTTATAATTGTAAAAGGATGCACAAACCAATGTACTAACAAAGCAAGTTTTAAAAAGAATAATCTCAGGAGGTGGGTATTGTTGGCAAAGTCAGTATTTATTTTGTAGTCTCAGCCCTGTTTGCTGGAATTGTGTTGCTGACCAGACCACTTCAGAGGACATTTCAGAGTGAGTTAGAGAATGAAGTCATATATAGGCCAGGCAATGCTTTGTCAGAGAAACAATCATAAAATAGATAGAATCCAATTCAAGGTATGTGTAATAGAGTTTTCACACCAAACAATCCAGTGAAATTTGATGTGAAAGATGAGTTATCCAGTGGGAATACCGTGAAAGGGACATGGTCAATTCAACTGGGAATTTAATACAAAATAGTCACAATCCAATGAAATTTGCATGAACAGGTCGTTATTCATTGCAAAACTATTTCAGTGATTGACAAAATTAACATTGAAAAGCAATTTCAAATCTGCTGATGCAGCTATCCAACTCCTCGAAACAATTGATTTTACAGAGAACTTATTCTGTTTCCTTTACTGAGTATTTGGATCTTCATTAACTATTTGCTAACCTGCAGATACTATATTCAGTAATCTGACTCAGTGTTTTCATTAAACAAATAGACTTTGAGCTAAAGACCTGGAAATTGAGCTAAGATTCATTGAAGAGAAAGCAATTTTGTATATTTTTCTTGAGGTGAAACATAATTAGGGGAGGAACATCACTCAGCACCTTTTTGGAGAGAGTTTCTGGAAGAAGCCTTCCCCCAGTGGGGCATTGGTATATGTTGGTAATTATGTGCGTGGTTAAAGGCAGGACTTATTTCTGTTGCACAACTAATTGATTTGATGTTGAAATCACCTACGACTATTATTGCCTACAAGCAAATAGCATTTGATTCCTGAGATTGCCTTTATTCATTCAGCCTTTAATGCTTCAAATATATTTTTAGAGGAAAATTAAATATAATCATATAGACACTAACATATAAGGAAGCATCAAGTATATACATACAGGCAGTAGGTCTAAAAATAAACTCTCTGCGACCTTAGGCTGGATTGATAAAACAGTCCAATGTTATACTCGGCATGAATAGATTCCTGCTCGTTCCCGCTGTTGTTAATGTTCATAAGTTTATTTTTCTCAGCTCCAAGCTCTTAATAAAGGAGCTTTTGTAGTTTTAAAATCTAAACTCTTTGGTTTATTTTATAAGGTTTGACGGTCTGTGATGTTATTGGAGGGAAATTGAACTAATTTTACGAAAATCTACGGGAACTATAATCGGTTAGGATGAATGACAGAATATTTCGACGATTGGCAATGTGGCAGGGAACATTTGCAGGTTTTTTTTTAAAGAAAATTGTCTTGTTTTAAACGTTTGCTATTGATCAAAAGCACAATGTAAATTTTAAGTTAAAACATGTTTTAAAGGAATTATCATATTTTCCCCTCACTTCCTATTCTGTTTTGATTAAACTTGCAAGTAATAATTTCCACTTTATAAAAAAGTTACTGCCGTTCAGATAAAGCTAATTAAAATTCTGTTTGTTTTTCCTTCTGAGAGACTATGTCTGAGTTTTGACCCGTGCCCACATTTCAATGGTAAATTGATATAAAGAGACTCGCCCGAGTGTTATCTCTATACAGGATGCTCCAATGACTCAACAAAGAGACACTTAACTAGTTTTACATATTTCTTTTAAGGGAAGAAAAAAAGAGGCGCAGTTAACTCGAGTCAAGAGAGAAAAGGCGGAATTGCATATCAAAAAGGTCATTAAAATTTGTAATCAGCCCTATTGTATCGAAGCAAAAAGTGTTTATTTGAGGACAGAGTGAGAGAGAAAGAGAGATGCTTAGAGAGTTTTCTTATACCAATGTTGATTGTCGAAGAAACGTAATTATAAAGGGTCTGTGTGAAGAAGTTTTGGTACTTACTTCGAGATCTGTAGCTGGGCTTGAAGGAGTGTAGATGTCTTGTTCCTCTCAAAGGCCTGTCCGGCGGACAGGTACATTGACACCGGCACAATTTGGAGCTCTCTGCCCCGGCAAAAAGGGAAAGGTAAAGCAGAAGCGAAGCAAAGGAAGGCATCATATGGGAAATGGGCTGGGGAGAGTTGCTCCCCTGGCTAGTAACCACGCCAACATCAGCAGCACCGACTTAGTCTGATGTCTGTCTGATTCAAGCCCCTTCGTAAATTATTGGAATTTGTTATCATGCATGTTTGCAACTGCTTTTGTGTTTTTCCCCTTCTTTTTCTAAGTTGTTGAACAATGGGGGAGAAAAGCTTGATGGCACCATGCTGAGACGAGGGCTGAGCCGAGGACCGGGGCTGACTGCAACATCTGTGGAATCCAGAGAGGGGGAAGAAGAGAAAAATAAGATCCCTTTTTAACTAACTCAAAACTACACTGTCAGAAAGAAACTTCCCAAACACAAGGGCATGCTCTGCGTCTTTTTTTTTTATTAATTCTGTCATTTATCAGCAAAAGATACAGATTTCTGCCCAGATGAGTTGGTTTCTCCCTCTCAGGATCAGGGAGGTATAAGTTTGCCATCCTTGAAAGATTGTCACATAAAGGATGTCAGTCCTTTAGAAATTCTGTTTTCAAACAGTATTGACTATCCTGTGATAGATTTCACCGCCTGTCTGCGCTGCCTTTGTGAGGTTTCTGTTCAGTTCGGAGTGTTGGGAAGCAAGAGCAACAGTTTGCAAAGGGATTCTAAAACAGTAGCAATAGACAATGGTTCTTCAACTAACCAAACAAATTGCAGTTCCAAATTCAGAAAAAAAGCACATTTTTCTAATATTAGGTATTTCACCATTCATATAAATCACTTAGAACTCTGAACCAATGTTTGCTTTTCAATAAGATTTGTAGCTTTGTTTCGATGCACAGCGCTAACCGTGCCCAATTAAGCTGCCCTCAATTATGGTTCGAAAAGTGCTTAGCATTCCCTTGTTTTAGCTCTGGGAGTAAGCCAGTTTGCATTCGGATTTAAATGGAATACAAATTAGTCCTGACTAGTTTCAGTCGACCTTCGGTGAGGAAGCGGTGGCTTCACTTGCTAATCAATGCTGTTGACGTCACTGAGGTCAAGGAAAGGGATAGAGACTGGGGCGTGTAACGAGCCTGTGATGCCGCCTAGGACGAATTTCACGCCCCTACTACATCATACAACTGAGCTCTAACATTCTGGGGCGTGAGAGAGTCAAAATGTGACAAGAATCCTATCTCCAATTGTAAATGTTGTATTCTCCATTTACTTGCGCTGCAGAGATGTTTTTATACGTTAACATGGTTCACGGTCGCATCCGTGTTCTTCGGAGTCTGAGACAATTCCGCTTGTCCATAACGGTTCTCCTGAACTCCAGCAGACGCGCTGTAGAAAGTATCCTGGCAAGCTGCATCTCAGCCAGGTGTATCAACTGCTCTGCTGTGCAGCATGGAACCTGCCGAGAGCGGTAAACGCTGGCCGGTCCATCACAGAGCAACACTCGCAAAATTGCTGGAGGAGCTCAGCAGTCAGGCGGCATCTACGGAAAGGAATAAACCGAGGACATTTCGGCACAGGCTGGTCGAGTCCTTCCATCCAGTCCATCTTTGCACTTTGTTGCATCAAGAAGGCTAGGAGGATAACTTCCACCTGGCCATTCCCTTTCCCGTCTTCTACCTCTGGGAGAAGATACAGGAGCTTGGCAGCCCAGATGACCAGACTTGACTGCAGCTTCTACCC